>NW_004525021.1:161699-168839 GCF_000260255.1 Octodon degus
AGTGTGTGTGTGTGGCCAGCTCAGCCCACCAGGGGGCGGGGCTGGCTGGCATGTGGAGCTGGGGTATTGAACCGAGGTCCCTGATGCTTTGCCAAGCTTGTTCTAAGTAGGTGCCTTAGACCACTGAGCCATCTCTCCAGCCCCTGTTATCAGTTTATTTTTTGTAAGACTCTTCTAGGTTTACGTCTTACACTGGGAGAAACTGCTTTGAATATTATGATATACAGTATATTAACTATTCTTATTCTCTAATTGCTTGGTTATAAAATTTTACTTCTTCATAAAACAAAGTTAATGGAATTTCTCCCTCCCTCTCTTCCTTCCACTCTCCTTTCCTCAGTAATAACTAAAAAATGGCACTATGCAGATTTCTAGTTTTCTCATGAACCAACAGATCTATTCTTCCCGTGCTGCACTTTTTAGAAGTAAAAAAACTCTGGACACAACAGAATGGACAAAAAGAGGGACTGTCTGGGGGATCTCAAGACTGGGGAACAGTAAGTGTGTGTCTTCCCTGGGATTCTCGATTGCTCCCCATACATTTTAAGTGAGATAAAGTAGAAGTCTTCAATCTAGGCAAGCTACAAGAAAAGCCTATTCTATTCTTCCTTACTGAAGGACTGAAGAAAAATTACTTAACAATCAAAGGTATTTCTGATAATTTAGCCCCTTATACTCGAACCAATTTCAATGATGAAGCACTTGTTTAGGCAGACCCAATGGCTACAGTTTGATTCCCAGTTTGTCTCTGGGGCACGTGGAGATGATGAATGAGACTATGCATGGTGGCACATGCCTATAATTCCAGTGCTTGGGAGGCAGAAAACAAGAGAATCACTACGAGTCTAACCTACATAGTGAGATACTTTAGACCCTGTACTAAATACAAAATGAAACAAAACACCAATGCTGTTTATCATATCCTCTTCCGATGTTTCAGAGGTGACCCATGGTAGTTCATCAGGAGGTGGACTCTATTCCCATCAGATAGTATCAGAAGGAAAAGCAAACAATGAGGGAAATTTCTAACTTAAAGGTTCAGAGAACAGGGCAAGCTTCAAAACCAAAATCCAACCTACTTGACTAGAAAATCAAGAAAAATAAACCACAAACCAAGCACTGAAAGTTAAAAATTAGGGCCGTGGAGATGGCTCAGTAGAATAAGTGCTTGCCTGGCAAGCGCAAGGGCCTGAGTTCAATCTCTGGAGTTTCCAAAAAAAAAAAGAAGAAGACAGATAAAAATTAGAGCACAAGTCAAGGAAATGAAATATAGGAAAACAAAATAGTGAATGTCAGTAAAATAAAAAGTTGGTTCTATAGAATAATGAAATTGACGAACTCCTAGAAATATTGACAAAAATAATTAAAAAATAAGAAATGAGACAAAATATCATTACAAATCTGGCATCCATTTAAAGAATAATAACAAACTATTAAAAACAACTTGATGTTCATCAATTTCACAATTTAAAAACCAGAACTCCCTGAACACTGCAAACTCTTAAGTCTTACCAAAATGAATGAGCTAAGCTGAACCATTCCATAAAATTCAAAGAAATTAAGTTGACAAAAACGAATCTCCTATAAAAGAAGTTTCTAGGCTTATGCTGCACTGGGGAATGTGACCAAATACTTTAAAATGCAAACACTATTTTTTAAAGCACATATTGACATATAAATACTGAAAATTACAATTAAAACATAGTATCAGAAAAATAAGATGCTTATATGTAAATTCACAAAAACAGGTGGAGCTGGTTATAGTGGTGCATGCCTGTAACCTCAGCACCCTTGAAAGTTGAGGCAGGAGGATGTCATTTGATTGTAGGTACATTTAAGGACTCAGTGAGACTGCTGCAAAGGGGGGCTGGATGGAGGGACAAGCAAATGGATAAAACCCAAACAAGAGCATAGATCTCTATGCTGAAAGTTTTAAAATCTGATGTTTAAAAAACAGATAAAACCCTAAATAGAGCTTGCTGGCGTTTTGGGTGACAGACTGGGGGTGCTTGGCAGCATTAGTGCTAGGCAGCAATATGGCTCTCTGTAGTTCTCAGCGGCTCGGCATCCTGAAAGTGATCAGCGAGGCATGGTTCTGCAGTGAGGCCTGCTGGGGTGACCAGGGAGGGTGTGTGCTCTTCAAACCTGTGCTAAGCCCATGGCCACCCCTCTGCCCTTGGGTGTGGCCAGTGCGCGCTTCGCCTTTCCAAGGAACCGGTTTTATTTTAAACTTGACTTCATGTTGGTTCACATTTCTCTCGGTGGTGATTTCTAAAGACTATCGGAATAATAGCACCAAGGAGCTCGAGTTTAAGCTGAGCTGGTGCTGTCCCACTGAACTACACCTGCAGGTATCTCACTTGCTTAGGAAACTACACAGTCTGGAAAATGGCTCTATTTGCAGGATTTCGGGTGAGCCAGAGAGACCACCTGCATCAGTGTGTTATGATGCTCTCCTGAATCAACATGGCTACTGGAATCCCTAGTAGAAAAATACTCAAAGCTCTCCAGGACAGACGATGGCTACATTGTCCTTCAGTTTAAGAAAAGCCCTGCTAAGATCCCCTAAAAGGCCATCGCACATGCCACTGTGCTGTTTTTCATTAGTGCCTTTCTTATTATCATAGGATCCCTCCTGCTGTCTGGTTACATCAGCAAAGGGGGGGGGGCAGACTGGGCTGTTCATGTCCTCATCATTGGCATTCTGTGGTGCGTGCCAGGATTTTATCACCTGTGCACTGCCTACTATGCATCCAAAGCCTACCAGGGTGACTCCTATGATGCCATTCCAGATTTTGATGACTAGCACCTCAGCCCCAAGAAGAGTCCTGGTGGAGCTACACCCAGGTTTTACAATACTGAGTGGACACCATGGCTAGAAGCTGAGGAATTTTACAATCAGTAGATGTTTAACAAATCAGTGACCTGATTAAATGGGTCCATCCCAAAAATGTTTACTGAGCTTACAATTCACTAACTAGGGCACGTGCTTGTATTCATCTCGTGGCCCTGGCAAAATCTTAACAAGATTTTCCACATGAGCATGTTCATGGAAGAACAGCATTGTTAACTGTCTCAGAAAGCAGGACGTGACTATGTAGTGGAAAGCAGTAGTAAAATTACCCTCTCTTAAACAGTCTTCACTATCAGTGTGTCTATAGCAAATGGAAATGCAGTATGTCTCATGATCTTAGTAAGTATTTATTTTTAATTATTTCAGAACCTCCCCCCTTATGTATATCTGTACCTTCATGCTCCATGGGAAACCTGGGTGAAATCAAACATCAGTGTGGGTCCTTCTGTAATAGTTTTACTTGTTTTGTTATTGACAGCACCCAGGACGTTTTAGTACCATAGAGTGAATTTTCAAAATATAAACATTTTCTTTGACAACCAGTCCTTGGCCAGCTCTGATCTACTTTTCCCTTAGGGCTGCGGCAAATTATCTGGTGAATCAAGCTGTTCTGTATGCTGCTTCCTCAAGGAAAATATGGATAAACTGTTTAGGGTTTTTGACCCTGTTGCTAGCACCAGGGACTCCAGTAACCCCTTGTAAAGCTTGCAAGTTTTGGCCTAGCTCTTCAGAAGCCTCTGTTGCCTTAAGTTGATTCTGTTTCTTTCCTTTCAAAACAGAGATGCATATTCAAAAGTAATTAAAAGATCAACCCCCCAAAAAATAACCCTCTAAATAAACAGAAAAACTTATCATCATGGATTGGGAGTGTCACCATAGTAAAAACATCAATCTTATTAAATCGATCTATATGTTCATTATTTTCTTTTTTATATTTAGTACATGGTCTACAGGATCTCACTACACAGTTCAGACTGGTAGTGATTCCTCCTGTTTTCAGCTTCCCAAGTACTGGGAATACAGGTATAATCAATCTATCATGCTCAGTCTCAGTCACTGTCTTGCCCACCCCCTGGGGGCAATGGGGATGAAACCCAGTCTTTATCCCCAAGCCATGGCACAGACAGCACATACCTTACTCAGCTGAGCTATCAGGCCAACACTATGAAGTCCAATTCTTATCAAAATCCCAGAAAGATTTTCAGTGGACATACATAAGTTTATTACAAAATTTGTATGTAAAGTCACAAGTCCTATCTGAAATAATTTTGAAAAGGAAAGAGAAGGGCAAATAATCATTTTACTGCAAGCAAAAGACAGTGGTTGTTATAGAAACAGACACAGATAAAGGAAACAACACAAAGAACCTACAAAACCTTCAACTAGCTTTAGGACACTAGGATAGGCTGGGTACTTCAGACTTGACATAAAAAGAAAACCCATAGAAAGAAGACTAGTCTTCATGAAACTTAAAAGCTTTTCGTAGAAAAATATCATGTGAAGAACAACGAAAGGGAAGGTACACTAGTAGAATATACTAGCAAAAAGAATGTCAGAGAAAGAACTCTTAGTTAGCCTGTATAAAGAACTCTTAACACTCAGTAACTTAAAAAAAAAAAACTCCACACAGTGACTAAACATAGAGACAGATAAAGAGCATATACAGGTGATTAATATGCACTTAAGGAACAGTTATTATTAACCATTAGAAAAAAAGCAAATTGAAATCACAAAGACATCACTATAGGCCTGATAGAATGACTAAAATGATAAAAGTAATGCTAGTGAAGAACCATAGAACCTGGTAACTCATACGCTGCTGGTAAGGATGGAAAATGATACTATCAGAATAACATGTTGGGGGCTGGAGAGATGGCTCAGTGGTCTAAAGCACCTACTTGGAACAAACTAAGCTAAGCAAAGCACAGGAACCGTGGTTCGATCCCCCAGCACCACATGCCAGCCAGCCGCGCCCCCTGGTGGGCTGAGCTGGACACAGACACACACACACAGACACACACACACACACACACACACACACACACAAATACACATACACACAATAAATAAATGTTAAAAAATATATAAAAAAGAATAACATGTTGATTGTTTTATAAAATATTAAATGTACAGGTCTCATATATCACCTAGGAAGCATATTCTTGAGCAATTATTCTAAAGTAAAAAAAAAAACTTATTTATGCACAAAAATTTACACACAAATGGTCAGAATAGTTTTATTTCCAACAGCCTCAAATGGAACCACATTGAAAACAACAGAGACAACCTTCTGTCAGTGCATGGATAAGCACACTGTGGTTAGTCTCTGAAATAAAAGGCAGCACACATACTCAACAACCTGGTAAGACTCAGGGCATTGCCTGGAATGAAAGAAAGCCAGTCACAACTGGCTATATACCGGTAGTATGATTTCATTTAGACAAAATTCCTGAAATGATAAAACTACAGAAATGGGGAGCATTAGCCATTGCCAGGGTCCATAGTTAAGGGTAGAAGTGGCCATAAAAAGAAAGCAGCAACACTTCCCTTCCAGCCGATGAAACTGTTCTGAATTTTGACTCTACCAATGTCGAAGCCTGGCAGGATACATAAATACCCACATACTGTTCCTCTGTATTAATATTATATATTACTTCTGACAACAGCATGTGGACATGCAGCTACCTCAACATTTTAGTTCAAAACAACTTTAGAAACAAACCCCCAAACACCGGGAAGACTACTGTTGCCTTAAGAACTCAAGGTCAAGACAGGCAGGCAGTTGGATATATGGCTGTGACCTGGTAGAGTATGGCCCTGTGTGGAAAAGGCAGCTGAGCTAAACAGGGTTGGGACACTGGTTAGGGAAAGAGAACTAAGGAAGTAAAGACACTGGAAACAATAAGAGCCCAGCTTAACATTCTTGGAGATGGAAAACAGAAAAAGGTAAAATGATTGATAATGGTAGAATACAGTACTTGACCTGCATGTAAAAATATGAACTCATACCCATAGGCATACATATAAAAGTGGGTAGACATAAGTGTGTGTATAAACCTGAAAGGCCTACTTTGTCCTGTGAGAGGGCATGGGAACCTTGCCATGCCACGACTAGGCAGCAAGCACTCCCACATCTGGGCTCTAAGTGCCATTCACTAGAGTACCTTGTAGACACGGCTGCTCAGTTCCAGGCAGGGGAACAGCACGATGAGCTGGAAGGCCCTGCTGTGCTGGAATGAGGAGTGCAGGGTGTTGGGAGCATGGCAAAGAGTACAGAAGACATCCAGAAGGGCTCCTACGGGCCTCTCAGCAAACAAGGGAAGCAGCAAAATACATGAGAAGGAGATTCTCTTCTGTTAAACAGAAAAGGACTCTACGCTGAACATGAATCTGAGCAAATAAGTGAAAAAATTCCCTCTAACACCAGAACACTACCTAATAAATGCAGATGAAATGATGGAAGAACATTTCCATGTAGCTGTTATTCCTGCAATAATTAACCCAAGTGGAAAGATAAATCAATGCTAAAAGCACTGAGTCAGGATTCAATGTAGAAGAATACACGTGGTCTGATGCAACTTTGTGTAATATATTAACTGTGAAGAGAAAAAGAATAACTTACAATGGGCACATCTTAGGACATACTATTTAGCTGATGTGATCAAACTGTGTTTTCCTTCTTTTTTAAAAATTTTATTGAGAAACAAACAGCAGTGGGGCAGTTTCAAAACGAATTAATAGGACAGTTTCAATAATAATACATTGCACATGCTTGTCTTCGTAGTGATTATTCATAGCACAAAATGCAGACATGATATCCTGTCCAAACACTAGTAGCACAAATTTTTCTTCTCACTGAATTAAGAAAAGGTAGCTGTATATCTATCCTATCTATTTTGTATATATGCATATTAAATAGTCCTTCATTATATCCCCTTTTTTGTTTATTTTTGTCAGAGATGGGTATTCCATTGCTATTTACATATTGTAGGTTCATGGATTCAGCAAAATAATCCGATATAGTCCAATAGTCCATAATAGTAGTGGGTTATCCATAGGACTGGCAATATCAGAAGTTGTTGACTTGAGCCTTTTATAACTCAGCATATTAATAAGGCTTTACTTTTCCTACCTTGTTTTTTTTATACTTTTCTGCTGGATGGTAAGGACCAAGATAAAGCAAGACCTATATAAGAAGAAATGTAACTCTTTTATCTGACAAGGTCAGTCAAATCCTCTCAGGATTTAACCTGAAAACCTGTACCGCACAACCTGTTTTCAATGAT
>NW_004525021.1:170016-170821 GCF_000260255.1 Octodon degus
ATGTGGAAGACTTTATCTTACTCTGTATATTTTGGGAATGTTTCAAATTCCTCATAACAATGGCTTGCTGTTTTTTAGATTTTTATTTTCTTTCAAGGAGTAAAACTAAAGTTTAAATCAAGGTCTGTCTTATTTCAAATATAGTGCCTGCTGATTTTCTATTTCCTGCAAAAATAAATATTTAACTAGCCTACTAATATTTTTTTCCATTAATTCATTAGAAAGTGTTAAAAAAGGACATCCTACTCTAAAACCTCATAAAGTGACAGAGAAATAGATCAGCAGAATAAAGTGCCTGCAAGTAGGGACAGGGGGTTCGATCCGCGGATCTGCCCTGCCTGTGCCAGCTGGCTCAGGGCCCCAGCCCGGGGGCTGCTGAGACAGAGCTTCAGACTGGGCGTAGTGCAGCACACCTGTAATCGCAGAACTTGAGAGGCTATAAAAAGGAAAATCATGATGAGTGAAACCATGGTCTATTTGTGAAACCATGAGCACCTTGTAGACCTTTCCCTAAAGAACAGAAGAAAAAACCCCTAAGACAACATAACTATCTTATAGATGTGATACTTTTTAAGAAAGACATGAAATGCATTTTAAAAATTATTTCCTTATTAAAATTAGCTGCATTTACATAAGATAAATTTTTATTGAAAAAAGATACTTTGGGGGAAAGATAAACATCAGTTTATCTAGTGAATCACAAAAGAGATAACAGAAACTTTCTGGAGTCATCTGGAAATGTGTAGGGTTTTTCTGGTTGTCTTTGGAACCTGGAATTACCACAGAACTTGTGTGTGTGCATGAA
>NW_004525021.1:171137-178042 GCF_000260255.1 Octodon degus
TATTAGTTTCCCTAGAGTCAGACACAGAAGGCAAATGGAAGAGGATCTGCAAAGATCCTCTTTGAATTTAGCCAAGGTCAACAATGGATGAAAGAGAGCTCTCCCTGGTGGAGTGGCCAGATTCCAACAAACACAAAAGTAACTAGAACAAATTGTTTGCAGTAAGTTCTGAACTATAAATTCCTTTAGACTCTTTCTTCTCTTGTATTTTATCATGTAATCCATACCTTCAAAAAATACCATGAAGTTCCTATAGAAGAGGACTAAAGGTACTCAATCAAAACCTAGAGTGGAGAGTTAGAAAATAATGCCAGCAGAATATCACCCAGTGAAATCACTCAGGGTTTCTTCTGGCTAACATAGGTGGCACCAACAAGGCCAAGGAAGGGTTCGCATACAAACTGTTCCATGAAGGGTCACATACTTTAGGCCTGGCTTTCAACTGGGTCTGCTGTCAGAAAGTGGTGGAACAGTAGCCGGTGGGGCCTAATTGGAAGGTAGTTAGCCATGGACTCCCTGAGGTGTACAGTTTCCTCTGCTGTAAGATACTGCCTCGCCACAACTGAGGCCAGAGGTCAACTGACCATGGACTGAAACCTCTGTAACCAAGAGCCAAAATAAACCTATCCTTCTTTTGGGGGACTTGTCTCAGGTCTCAGCACATTGACAGAAACCTAACTAATGGCTAACATGTAATTAGGGCAGCTCTCAGCTCAGAAATTCAATGCAATGAAGAATAAATGAGACAGTAGGGGTGCAACTCATAGCATGCTTCTTTGCATGAGGAGTAGAAGTACCAATACTGTGTGGGAAGGTGGAATTAGAGTGAAAATAACACTGGGAGAGTAGGTCTCTGGTGCTCAGAATGTGCTTCATAAGTGGCACTTGCAAGAAACTGAAGGAGGAAAAATGAATTGCTGATTCACAAGTAGGTGTCTGAGGACAGGAGCACAGACTAAAATAATAATGCAAGAAACAGGTTGGAAACTTGACTTTTTTTCTTTTTTGCGAAACTGGGGATTGAACTCAGGCCCTTGCACTTGGCAGGGAAGCCTATATTCCACTGAGCCATCTCCCTGGCCCCTGGAAACTTGCCATTTAAAAAGGCCAAAACAACAAGACAGAAAGCTACGACATGCCTTAGTAACACCTGGATCTTAGCATTGCCAGATGAAACATAGAACCTTTCTTTCACATTCCTTCACACACTTCCTTGTATTAAATACTAGGTGGCACAAGGAGATAAAAATATATCAAAGCAATATTACCTTTCATGTTTGCAGCCGACGCACTGCGACTCACCAATGGGGAATATGGTTGTTCATTGAGAGGCACAGCTCCTGCAGCCTTCATAATCTGCTGCGAGGATAAAAGAGACTACTTTTTTGTTGTTGTTTTATTTCTCTATTTTTTATTTTAAATTGAAAAAAAATTTAAAGAGAGGACAAAATAGTATTAAATCAGAAATTTACCACTGATGCACAATTTCACTTTCACAAGTCATTTTAAATGTACCAAAAAGAAAGTCTGAAGTAAAGAGTTCATAAGGAATTCTCTCTGTATTAATAGTCTTTAACGTAGTTTGTACAGACTGATTTTAATATAGGTAGTTCATAGAACAAGAAGTACAAATGTCTGGCAGATACGAAAAAAGATTCATTTTTACTAATGACCAAAGAATTTAAAAAATGGGTATTTTTCAGTGTAGGAAATCAGCAAGGACAACCCAGTAAATGCATTATGCTATACTGATAGGAATATAAATTGGAACAAACTTTTGGGAAGGCAATATAAGCAGATTAATCAAATGCCTTAAAAACATGTAAACTCTTTGATGCTGGTGATTCCTTTTCTAGAGAATCTACCCCAGGAAATTGTACATGTGCCAACAGGTTTAGGTTTGGAAAGTTTACTTTGGGAATATTATGAAAATGAAAACTTGGAAGGAACCCAGTAGTCCCACTGGTAGATGAGTAGTCAAATAAATTACGGGTATTCATATTGTGGAATAAGAGAGAAGTTCATAGTAGAAAGCTAAGTGACATAAAACATTTACAGTGACATCTCAGTTGTATAATTTGAAAATACAGTATATAAGGAAATATGTGAGGAGATATACCAGAGTACTTGTAGGTTATATTCAGTAGATTATGTGATTATGAGTGAAAAGAGACTGTTTTTGAAAGTGTGTCTTGGGATGTTCATTTCCTAGTCACCTCTATTGTGCTAGGCCTCTGCTGTCCAGTATAGCATTCTTAGTTAAGGGGCTACTAATACTTGAAATGTGGCTAGCCTAGGTTGAGACATGGGGATTTTGAAGATTCAGAACAAAAAATTAAAACATCTCAACAGTAATTTTTAAATTGATCACATATTGAAATATTTTCAATATACCAGATTAAATACATTACTAAAATAGACAACATAGTTCACTTTAAAACTTTTACTTCTGTATTCTGCAGTACTAGAGAGTGAACAAAGGTCCTTTGCCCTGAGGTACATCATGTCACATTGATGCAATTTTGGAGACTAGGTCTCACTAAGTTGCTCAGATAAGATCTGAACTCATGATCCTCCTGCATCAGCCTCAAACAGTGTCTGGTTATGGACATGTGCCACCATATCAGTTTTTAAAAGAAATTTAAAGTTCCTACTAGAAAACCTGAAATTTAGTGTATGTGGTCCCCATGAGCTAGGTAGGACATTATGGAGAAAAATGAGAGATATTGTGCTTTGTGCATTTACAGACTACTGGAAGACAAGATGTGAACACAATGCTAACTGTGCAAAGTCTCACAGGAAGGTTCATATAAGCAGGAGTGTTTTTCAATGTGATGGAGGATAAGACTTGTAGGAGGAAACAACCTTTGTTCCAAGTTTTGAGAGAAATGTTTATTGTGAACAGGAAGGAATATTAGAAAAATCAACAGAACCCTTTATTCTACTGAAGAGATTTATTTCAAGGGATGGCTCACTGCATTTCTACCAGTCTTTATCTAGCTCATATCTCCATCTAGCTCTGGCTAAATCATACAGTTAAGTGACTTCTGTGTTGCTCAAGTGCCATGGTCTCCATTGAGAAAAACTATGTAAACATTTTGATATGTAAAAAAAAAATTTCATGTCTCTTTAGTACTTACTACATGCCAAAAAATATTAAATCAGTATTTTCTTATTTTTTAATTTTTAAAACAATTTTATTTTTAAAGAGTACAAATAAGAATTATAACAAAAATTGTCATGCAAAATTACATTTCATAAAATAATATGAATTTCAGAGGCATTTGTTGTAATATATAGTGTTGTCTTCCAACCAGTTATTCATATATATATATGTGTTGTAACGTTGGAAAAAGGATAAAAAAAGAAATTAAGAGGAAAAGGTAAAATCCATTGAAAAAAGGAGACAAAACAAAGTATTATTTGCTCCTTTCCATAAACATGCAGATAGGCACAGAACAGTTGTCCAAACCACCCTGCTTACATATGAACAAACATCTCTTCCCAACTCTCGCTTGCCCTTCTCAACTCAGTAAGTTCTTTGTTTTGAATAATTTCATTTCCTTTTCCCAGTATCTACCGTACACATTCCATTTTTTCTTTCAGATTCTCACACTGAAGAGACGGTATGTTTGCACATGCAGATGTGTAAATAATTTTTTTAAAGAACTCTACAAATTAGCTATTGTTTATTACAGAAACACTGAAATGCACAATACTAGACTGAGTTTCTTGAATCTATTTCTGTATCCTAAAGCCTATTTCAAACATAGTCATTAAGAAGTGATTTTTAAGCTGGATGTGGTGATGCCTGCTGAAATTCCAGGCTCAGGCATAAAGGATGACATGAGTTTGAGCCTCAGCTTGTCCAGCCTGTGAGTTAAAGGGAAGCTGGAGCCACATAGTGACAGTTTGTGTCAAAAACCAAAGAAGCCTTAGGCAGAGTGCAGCTGCTAGGGTTTCATCCTGGACAAGCACTGACCTCTCTGCCCCTGGATGTGCTGAGACTGTGATTGAGACCAGGTGTGGTGGTGCCCACCTGTACTCCTGGATTTTGGGAGACTGAAAACAGGAGGATCACTACAAATCTACTCTGTGAAGTAGACTCTGCATATCCTGTAGACCCTGTCCTTAATAAATTTAAAGAAAAAAGAATAAATACACAACAACCAAAAAAAAAAGAAAGAAAGAAAAGAAAAGAAAGAAAAACAAAGAGGTGAGGCAAGCAAAATCTCATGTTAATTGTACCCTCAGGTCATAAAGAGAAGAAGGATGACTGTGGAGTACCTTAAAATTTTCTTTGTAGCAGCAGTGTGGTGGTGATAAAGCACACATGCAATTTTATTACTCTGGGAGCCTGAGGAATGAGAACCCAAATTTGGACCCAGTCTGGGCAACTTACCAAGACTCTGTCTCAAAATAATAAATAAAAAGGATGGGCATGTAGCTCAGTGTGAAAGCCCTGGATTTAATCCATTGTATTGAAAAAACAAAATCTATATAGCTCCCTTTTAAACTCAAAATTGTAAAATCTTTACAAGAATCCTAATTAAACATACATGCTCACTTTACAGGATCATTGCTTGATCACAAATTGACATCATCACACAGCTCTGGAAGCGAGAAAGCTGCTTACAGTGTACCCACAGGACCTATATCTACCCACACTGATGAGTACACTTTCCTCCAAAGTTCTGGTGCTGGCAATCCTCTTGCCATCACTCCTGATTTCCAACCTCCCAAGAAATGCATCACCGGTTCCCTTAATTCTTCTAACATGGAGGATTCTAGATGTTGCCATCATCCTGGGTGCCCTTTCCTAGTCACACAGTATGGTTTTTAATATTTTGCTGAAAGTTAATGTGCCCCAAAGGGACAGGAACAGTCACTTCCTGTGTTGGGACAGTGTATGTTAATATCATAACAATAGCATTTCGGGGGACTCAAGGTATATCAGAATACATCCAATTTCAAAGAAACAACCTGGCTGAATAGATTTGAAAAGCGTACATTTAAAAATATTCACTAAGGGACCAGGGAGATGGCTTAATGGAATAAGTGCTTACCCAGCAAGTGAAAGGAGCTGAGTTCGATCCCTGGTTTCGAAAAAAAAAATAATAAATAAATAAAAATATTCACTAAAGTTAATAAAAATATAGATAAGCTTAAATGGTAAAGAATGCAAAGTAAAGTCCATCTTTGTCTTCCATGACAAGTCTTACTCTCCAGATATAAGCAATTTAATTTTTTTTAGTTGTTATGGAGGACAGTCAGTATACTTACGTATCACGTCCTTAATTGTTATTTGATTTTTAAAATAATACTCAAATTCCTGGTGGTGCTCCTCCCTCAGCCTCCTGAACACTGGAATTAAAAGCATACAGACAGATCTCTGATTCTTATACTATAAAGTCTACACCTTAAAACCAAATTGCTGATGTCAAAGAAAGCTGGGTCATTTAGCTCCCCTCCATGTCAAGCCTTCTCCCATTTAATACATCAAATATATTTATCCACATAATTTAAAATAATATCCTTTAACCATATCTTCTAAGAATTTTGAAACTATGTTAGTTCCCTCTATTTACAATAAATCAAATAGTTTACCTGCCCACTCACCCTTCCAGTGTATTTTCAAGTTTTGCTAAGTATGTCATTTCTATCACATCAAGATCTTTATCATTTAGGTGTTAATCTATCATTTACTATCATGTTGACTTTAGGTTTCTTATAAAATAGGAAACAACACAATGTAATTACATAACTGTATGATGAAGAAGTTGGAAAACTATACGTTATGTGCTAGTCTCTACAAACACACTTTCTTTTTTAAATTTTATTGAGAAACAAATAGCAATGACACAGTTTCAAAACAGGTTAGGAGGAAAGGTACAATAATTAATATATTGCCTATTGTTGTCTTCATAGTAGTTATTCATAGTACAAGATGCAGATGATATACTGTCCAAACACTATTAATACAAATCTTTCTTCTCATTGAATTAAGAGAAAGGAGCTGTATACCTATCCTAACTATTTTGTATATACAGATATAAAATAGTCCTTCGTTTGTATCTCCTTTTTTGTTCAGTTTTGTGAAGATTTATATTTCATTGCCATTTAAATATTGTAGCTGTGTGAACTGTGCAAAATCATCCAATATGATCCAATAGTCCATAACAGTGTGGGTTATCCTTAGGACTACCAATGTCAGAAGTTGTTGACTTGAGCCATTTACAGCTAAGTATATTAATATGGCTTTATGTTTTACACTTCGTTTTTATACTTTTCTGCTGGATAGTTAAGAACAAGATAAAGTAAGATCTATACAACAAGAAATATAACTTTGGAAATATAGAAATATAACTTTGTATAGTAAGACCTAAACAACAAGAAATATAATTTTGGAAATACATACAACAAGAAATATAACTGGCAAGTTCAGTGAAATCTCCTCAAGATTTATTCTGAAACTCTGTATCGCAGTTTGTTGATGCTTTGTTAGTGTCAGCCATGTGTGAGAGTCATGGCCATTGCTTAACCTCTTTGCTCTCTGTGAAAGCCTGAGAGAAAATTTTCTCTCTAGTTGACTCTCCTTAGACACATTATATATCATCGATCACTTTCCTCTATGGCCCCAAAAACTCCTTCATCAAAAAATTGGGGACACCGCTGAGTTACAGGATTAACATCCTGTACAGGTTCACTTATGTTCTAAGTCCTCATTGACCTTAAATGCTTAGGGCCAAAGTGTTGGCTCTCCTAGTAGCCATTCTTTTTCTCTAATTTTTGGTCTGCAACTTAAGTTGTTAACCCTCCAGAAGAGAAACTTAATGATATTATTGCCCTACAACAAAGAGAGTTGATCTTAACCTCACATTCTGTCTGAATAAGAAACATCTTAA
>NW_004525021.1:178459-187510 GCF_000260255.1 Octodon degus
GGACAGTTCTATGACTATTTTCTTGTCTCTTGGTTTCATGTATTAACCTTTTTTTTTAAACAAACACTTACTTAAGAGACAGCATAGCTGTAATTGATTTGATATTAGAAGCAGTACGTATTTAGAATACCAGAATGACAGGCATTCCAAGCATGGCCCTAGTATTACACATCGCTATCCTCTGTGCTGTTACTTAGTTCACAAGTATCAGCACATATAGTAAGTGAGGGTGAGAATGCTACTAATTAACTGCTAGTTTCAAAAACCAGGTGATGCTTCTCAGGATCTTTGCCTTATCCATCTTGTGTGTATAAATGTATGGCTTTGCCCCTATCATGTTTCCTATCTTTTCTCCTTGTCCTCTCCTCATTATTTAATTCTTAAGTTCTTGTGTTCCTTTGAATTACTTTATACCTTTCTATTTTTATTTCTGCTTTTGAGTTCTGACATTATGGAGATTACTTGATATTTACACATATGTGGATCTAGTTTATTTCACTTAGGAGTGTATCTTCAAGTGGCATCCACTGATATATGAAGGCTTCAACTTTATCCTTCTTTATAGCTAAATAATATTTTGTTGTATAAAAATGCTGTATCTTTTTCATCCATTCATCAGGTGACAGGCATCTTGGTTGTTTCCAAGATTTGGCTATCACAAATTGTACTGCTATAAACATAGTTGCACATATTATCACTGTGATATGATGTTTTCTATTCTTCTGGGAAAATTCCCAGTAGGAAGACAGGTGGACTGAATGGGATTTCCAGTCCTAGTTTTTTAAGCAGTCTCCATACTGATTTCCATAATGGCTGCAACAGTCTACAATCACACCAGCAGTGGACAAGGGATCCTTTTTCCCCACAGCCTCTGGAACATTTGTTGTTGGTTGATTTCTTCATGGCAGTCTTCCTTTCTGGAGTGAGATGTTATCTTGGTGTTGTTTTAGTTTGCATTTCATGGATATCTAGTGATGCAAACACACTTTATTTTAAACAAGTACAACACTAGCCAGATCCATTATCCATAACTTTGTATCACCAAACCTGTGCCGATGATTCCAAGCTTCACTGTAAAATGCATTTTCTTTTATCCTGTCAGTTGTTCAAACACGATGTATTTTATTTCATTGCCAATTTAGACGGTGAATTTCTTTCAAGAACTTCTCACTGGATTATAAATACTTTATTCTTACTGTGAAAATTAGTAAATAAATACCACATATCTAATCATCTAACTTCTTATCACATCTACTACACATTTTTTGAAGATTTTTCCCCCTCTGCTCTTCAGATTCCTTTTAAACTAGCACCAGGGCTTGGAGGCCTCTTATGCACTTCTTAGACCAGGATTTCTTTCACTCTCATTTTTAGGCTAAGCTCATTTTTTTCTTGCCTTCTGTTGGATTCAAGTAATTTTATCTTAGAGAATGAATAAAAGGTAAACTTTCTCTATTTTCATTTTTAAAGTATCTTTCAATTATCCACATATGCTGCTTATAATTTAGCTAGATACAGAATTCTAGGTTGAAAGCTATACCTGTCAGAATTGTAAATACCGTGCTGCTGTGTTTCAGCAAACCATACTGATGAGAATTCTGATGCAAGGCCAGCACTAGTAGCAGATAATGTGTAGACTTTTCTCTGTGGGGTTCTGAAATTGTGTAATGACATGTAGTAGAATCTTCTGACACTCACATTTCCCATTTTCTTCAGCAGCTCCAAGTGACTGTGCCATGATTTATGGCAAGTGACTTATATTACAAATCCATGTCATTTTCAGACATGCTGCGAGGTACTGAATGTAGTGTTATTCACTCTACTGTCTTTCATGGGAAACTCTGTGGGTCTAGCTTCCAGAGGTGACGTTCTTAACATAACTCCACTGTGCATGGCCCTCAGAAAAATTAGATCAACTCACATAAATTATTAAAAAGAGTATATTTTCTCTTATTCTCAGTAATGGTGAGATTTTGAGCACAGCTGTCTCCTTACTCCTTTACTTTGCAGGTCTTTACTTGTGAAATGGAATTTTCTAGAAAGTTTCTTTTTTTTATACTTTTCCTATAATAGAGTGAACATGCAGAGTTTTTTACTTTTCATTGTTCCTCACATACATCAACTCTTCGAAATCATTATCCAATTCACATGAATGTATGTCAATTCCTTAGTATATATGTAGCACATCTTTTTAAAAAATCAGTTTATTTTATCTTAATTATGGTAATGACTTTTTTTTCTTCTTGGAAGCCTCACTTTTTTCATGTACTCCCAGAGGTGTGATTTCTCCTTTATCTTTTCTGGCTCTAGTGTTTTCTCTACTAAGAAAGGTTTTCTACAATTCAAAGATCTAAATTCCAATTTAATGCCTACTGTTTTGGGGTATTGGCATCCCTTTCTTGCACATCAACAATAATACTACTAAAATGTAATTATTTACAAAAAGGAAGGTAGATCCAGCCATAGCCCAGGCCCAGTGAGTGTGTGGGAGAGTTTCTCAGCTACACTGCACCTGCAGGTCCTGTCCAGTCCAAACCCAAGAGCAGCAGGAGTGAGACCTTCTTCCCTGCACTTGGGATCACACCCAACACTCCACATACTCCCCACACCTGCCAAGTGAGAACTTCTGTGGTGTTCTCGGGAACCCCAGATCCAGCCCTAGCCCAGGCCCAGTGAGTGTGTAGAAGAGCTTACTCTCTCACCAACTCCCTCTTGTCCCGTTCAGACTCAGGTCAGGTCTGGTATACAGGCCTGGTGTGAAACTGTGCAGCTGCCATCTCTGCAGAGACAGTAGGGGAGAGAACCACCCAGCTAGTCCACGAGCAGAACATCTTGCCAGAGGGATACAACAGGTTCACTCCCAAGGACGACAGCAGGAAGGAGCTGAGCACAGCAGCCAGACCCAAGCCAGGCACAACTAGATAAATTCAATCGTTGTACAACTGCATCTGAATTTCTGGAGGTTCTAAAGTTAAAACTGCACCAAAGCTCTACAACATTGGTCAGAATACAGTGCTATACAAAATGACAAGGGAAAGGAGCAAAATGCAATCTTGGTCTCTATGAATTTTTTTTTTCCATAACACAAATCTGTGATTCTGAAAAAAAGGAAAAAGTAAACATTCTGAAAAGCCAGCTGGAAAAGTGTGAAAAGAGAAATGTAGTGTAAGTGTGTGTCTGACTTGATAAAGAGTCCTCCTGAGACGCATCCCATAGCACCATCCTAGGCTGGGGTTGGGAAAGTACGAATAGGACACTAGGACTTGAGGGGACAGGAAGCAAGAAAGGAAAAGAGCAGACAAGGGAATTTTGTTTCTGGGTCACTAATTTCGGTTTCTGAATTTACCCTGTACTACAATAACTTATTAACAGGATGCTTCAAGTTCAAATTTTAGCAACCTACACCAAAATATAAACATGTTAGACAAGGTAACTTAAATTTTCAGATTGGTATTTCCTAAAATGGACATGTGATATGTACCATTTTTAAACAAAAATATAATTATGTTATACTACAAACTTCTCGGCAAAGAGTATTGGGAATAGAATAAAATAAAAGCAAAATCAGGTTGAAACAAAGTTATTTCAAGTCTTGTAACAGAAGACTCCAAAAACTGGATAATTAAACAGGTAATTTAATTCCTAAAACAGAAGACCCAAGAAAATGAAGAAAGTATAAGGTATCCAAAATGCTTTGCACTCACAGTAGAATCACTCTTCATAAAGAATAAAAATAACCATCAAGGCTAACTTTGCAAAGGCAGGAATCTAAATGAGAAAAGCTTCCTTGAACAACTAAGACTGTGGGCCTTTAGTAAACAGCAATTTGCCACCAAATCTGTGGTAGATGCACTTGAACCACTAAAATAATCTGAAGTACGTTGGAAATGTTCAAAATTTTTTGATGGAAAGAAATCCTGGCTCATGAGTAGGACAAGGCAATTTTCCTTTTAAAGGGTAGAATCCCACAAATTTGAAGATAATGTGAGTGTCCACAATAAATGGTATGGACATAACTACAACAGAAATGATCATTAAAAGTTTGTTTAATGCATAATGTGTTTCACTCAGTAATTATTTATGGGCCTTCTACCAGGATCCACTAATGGGTTGCTCCATGGTCTATAAAAACATAACATCCACACAGGGAAGCACAATCCGAAGATTAATATTATGCACACTCACAAAGAAGTACCAAAGAGGGCCAGCCAGATTGCTCAGGGGACTAAAGCACATGTTCACTTCAGTGGACAAATATTATATTTGAATCCATTTCTAAATAGGGAGACAGCTCAGTGGCTATGACTAAAAAAGCAAACTAAGACACATATGGTGAACTAACATTTGGCAAAGTTCCCAAGTATATACAATAGAGATACAATGGGATTTTCAAAAGAAGAGTATATTCACAACGTTTTTTTTTTGCAGGCACAAAATGCGCACAACTTAAACTACAAGTTGTTTATTTTGTGACAGTTTCTGGGAGCCCAAGTTCAACTGGCTCTGAGACAGAAACAGAATAGCATAGGGACAGGGCTGAGGTAAAACTGCTCCACCCATAAAAGCAAGAAGCAGAATGTGAAGGGAGAACCCTGTGAGAGAGAGCTATACCTCCAGACCAAGGTACATACCATCAACCAGGTGCCACCTTCAGCTAGAGAACTCATCAATGGGTGAATCCACTGATAAGTTCACCACCCGCATGAAAAATCACTTTCCAAACACAGGGAGGGGATTTCAGATGTATATCGAAAGATATTTGGGGAACTGGAGCGATAGCTCAGTAGAATAAGCACTTGCCTGTCTTGATCAAGGGCCTGAGTTCAATCCCCAGTTCTGCCAAAAAAAAAAGTATTTGGAAAACTGGTCCCAATCAAGCAAGAAAAAGGATATACCAGACAACCATTGCACATCACGTAGAAGAACCAACTCAAAATGACTAAAGACTTAATGTAGGACTTAAATATGTTAAATTCCTAGGAGATAAAAGATAAAGACCCCTGATATTTTTTGTCTTGTTGACAAATTTGTGGATATAATACCAAAAACATAGGTGACAGGAAATGAAAACAAACAAGTAGGACGCTATTGAAATAAAAACCTTCAGAACAATGAACGGTCAACCAATGAAATGCGAAAACATGTTTACAAACCATGTGTCTGGTAAGTGGTTAATATAAAAAATACTCTGGAAACACATGCAACTCAATAGCAAAGAAATAAAATAAGCTGATTATGAAATGGGCAAAAGAACTGAGCAGATATTTTTCCATATCAGACATAAAACTGACCAAGAGTACAGCAAAAGGTATTTAACATCACTAATCATGAAGGAAAAGCAAAGAAAAAATATAACAGGGTACTACCATATAGCTCTCAGGCTAGCTATTATATACACACTAGCTTATCAAAGGCAAGTGTTTTTAGAACTGTGAAGACAGCAGGTCTATAGATTGGAACAGTCATTATGAAAAAAGGCATGTACATCTTCAAAAACCTGAAAATCGATCTCTGGATCCAGCAATCCCACTTGAGTGTTTACCCAGGCACTTTTACTTATTTAATATTGAAAATTTTCAAACAGGTTCTCCTCAAATCATTAATCTCCGAACTCTGCGAGGCTGTGATAGGAGGGTCAGGATTTTGAGGCCAGCCTGATAAAGAGACACTGACGTAAAATAATAATTGGGGGACTAGCTGGATGGGAAGCCCTAGATCCACTGCAGCACTCCCCCATTTGGCGGATGGTGCTAAGACAGACAAACTGGAAAATATATTAAGGAAATAAGCCAAAGAAATGAAGTTAAATGTATGTACTCAAATATAGGTAGAAGCTAAACTATTCACGCACATCCACGGTAATTTAGGGTTTCCAGGTGGAAGAATGGGAAGATAAAGATCATCAAATACAAGGTGTCCCACAGGAAGAACAAGTCATGTCAAAATCTATTGCACAGCACGGTGACTATAGTTAATAACAGTGACTGGTATATTTCAAAATTGCTAAAATAATGAAAGTTCCTCAGGCCAAAATAAGCCTTTAAGAATATACATATATTAATGTTACAATTCACCTTACTCTCCACCGCAAAGTATTCACCAATTTACAATAAAATGTAAATAAAATCTGAGAAACATTTTCTTCACTAATATGACACTCCTACAGAATTTCAGTGTCACAGATTCATTGTTCTGTGGCCCTTTTCTTGGCCACAAACCATAGTACCACAAGTACCCCAAGAATCTGAGCAGGGCACCCAGGTTGAAAATGCATGTACAAGGGGAAACTGAACTAACTTGTCACAGGTATGTGGCCAATTTAGTGGCTGAATTTGCTCGAATTTAGAGGTCACAAAGTCAGTCTAGAATTTTTTTTTCATTGTTTTGACTGTGCTTGCCAGGCACACGCTTGTACAGCTGAGCTACACCCCAGGCCCTTCAACCAATGTATAAACTGCTTTTTATTCTTATTGACTTCTGGGCCCCACCGGATCCCCCATGAATAGCCAGCTTTTACAATCAAAACACACTGATAACCGCAGATCATCATCTCTGAGGAACCAGACAGGCTTGACTTGAGCAGGACTCAGGGGAGCTGCGACACCAGGTGTGAGGTTCCCACGGTCTGGCACCCCAGGGAGCAGAACATGGGACCCTGCACCCCAAGGCCTCTGCACCAGGGCTCACGACCCTGGAGGATATGCCTCCCTCACACACCTGGGCAGGAGAGAATTCAATCCGGAGGGCCCTGTGGACTGTGCAGTCGCGGGCGGCAGATCCCCAGCCTCTCTCCGTGCCAAGCCCTGGGGCTCCAGGAACCCAGCGCTGGAGGGTCCCTCTTGCTCCTGGCAGGCTCTGGAGCCAAGGTCGCAGCGCTGGGTGGCCCCAGCCCCGCAACTCCAGGTCTCTGCTCGCCCTTCCCCTCACGATCTGTCCCAGCCTGTCCCAGCAGTCCGCCATGCTCACAAGGCAGTAAAGGCCCCGCTCTGAGGGCCCCACAAGGACCTCCAGCGCTCGGATCCCTCACACACTGCTGGCCGCCCAGGCTTATAGACCAGTGGGCCGCACCACCCTCACACGCCCTCCTGCCAGCCAATCACAACGCCTCCTCATGCACGTGACACGCGTCGACCAGTGGGTACTCCAGACAGCCCACTATGCAGCATGCGGCTCCTTGTGCTTTCGAATCATCACTGGAGGCCTCGGATCCAAAGGAGCTGGAGGACGCTGGTACTTGCAACATTCACGCCGGGGCTGACACGTGGCTTAAGGAACAAGGCTGCAAAGGAGTGAAGGAGGTGGCGCTAGAAGCTCCCATAGCAACAGGGTCACAGCCACGAGTGTGCGCATTTCCTCTAGACGCTTCCTGATGGGTTTGATGTTCTGGGCCCAGCTTTTAGAGTACAGTATTCTGCTGGCTCCAGCAACTTCTGCGGGCTCCAGGGGATTCCAGAGAAACCCTGAGAGGAGCGAAATCCCTAGATTCCAGCTAGGTCCTGGGCTACACATAAGGGCTGGTGTTCTGACTGTAACAGAAATCCCCAGAGTACAGTACGCTAAACCATATGATTTTTGTCTCTCATAAAACAAATGATCAGGCAGTCATTGAAGGGGCTGAGACTCTGCTGTCTTATCCCTACAGCTAGTCACCACACCATAAATTTACCTCATGGAGCAACCAGCAGGTGTCATGCCCTGATTTCACAAGGGTCCTTTTTGGAAGTCCCATCCAATAATTTCTACCTGCACCTTATAGACTATGTGTTGTGAACTTGGTCTCACCTAGTTGGAAAATATAGGCACTGCAAAGGCATATTGCTGCACAAAGTGAAATCCCATTGCAAAAAATACAATTTGTATAGACACCTAGCCATTGTGCCAGGTTTTTTCCCTATTTTTCCCCAACTTTATATGTGGTCATTATATTCCCCAGCTCAGGAAAAATAAATCCTCCCCAAGGTGTGCAGAACAATTTACTAGGCATGTGCAGACTCTGGCAGGCACTGTGCTGGATTCTGCAAGGCCATTATTTCTACTCCATAATATAAATGATACCGGAAGATAGAAATGGTGAAAATCTAGAAGTGAGGGCAGCTTATAGGTATCCCACAGTCGTCCTATGAGAGTTGACTTTAAAGTAATATCTATACATGGAATTAAGGATTATAACTTTGGGGATTCATCGACAAAGGCCAACTTCTCTAAAGGCAGGAACAATCAACAAGCATTACGGAGATAAATCACTGCCTTGCAGCTCAGAAACAGGTTCCATGTAATATGCCAACACAGAAAAGATCCTTGTATCAGAACACCAGTATTTTATTTTTAGGAAAATGTTGTATGTGGTAGAGTAAGAGGATTGAAGAAGTTGATTTGGAATTTGTGTCATCACTGTGTAAAGAACAACAGTGCTCAATCTTGAGATTTTTGACAAGAAAATCTTGGTGATATGCACTTAATGAACAATGTCCATTATATACTTGTGCTGAGTTAAGCAGCAGTTTGACTTCGCAAATGGCACACTGTGTTGCCCACAGTCCACGAGAAGACAGATATATAGTATAGACACTTTATCCACATAAGACATTGGTAGTTTGGGGACTCATGGAAATGGCAATCAATCTAGAAGGGAAAAGGAAAAAAAAGAGAAGTTGTTAGAGAAGACTTGATAAACAGATGATCACTTTCATAACCAAAAACTAAATGTGTACTATTTTATTATTTTTTATTAATTTTATTGAGAAACTAATAGCAACGAGACAGTTTCAAAACAGGTTGGTAGGACATTTTTAATAATTAATACATTGCATTATATTGTCTTCATAGTGGTTATTCATAGTGCAACATGCAGACATGATATTGTGTCCAGACACTATTAGGCGACTGAGTTCAATCCAGAGTTCTGAAAATAAAAATAAAAAAAGAGATAGTAGTTGTATATCTGTCCTAATTATTTTGTATGTATACATACAAAATGGTCCTTCATTTGTATCCTCTTTTTTTGTTTAATTTTGTCAAAGATCGGTATTCCACTGCCATTTAAATATTGTA
>NW_004525021.1:188070-194462 GCF_000260255.1 Octodon degus
TGGCATGTGGTGCTGGGGGATTGAACCGCGGTCCCTGATGCTTTTGCTAAGCTTGTTCTAAGTAGGTGCTTTAGACCACTGAGCCATCTCTCCAGCCCCATGCCTAGTATTTTAAATGAGTACATTTTTAAAATGTATCAGTTCTTTAATTAGGTTCTTAGTAAGAAATTTAGAACACTAATTTATGAAAATAAATTCCATTTTTCAGAGAAAAATGGATCACAGGGAGACCCAGAGCTGAGGAAAAACTTTGATTTTTTTCTAAAATCTGTAATTTCTCCTGAGCTAAATCACTGGTACAACAAAAAATAAAAATAAAAATAAATACATAAATCTGTGAGTCCACCGCTTCTTTATCCACTGTGTGCTATTGTGAAATCTGGTATCTCTCTTTGTCAGGGTCAAAGTCTCACCCTCTTGGTTTCTGCATTTCCACAGCTTCTTCTTGAAGTAAGTATCAATGAGGTGTTTGGGAATTTTCACTTTGCTAATATCAATTTTTGTAGAGATGACAATGACAGATTTCTGGTGTGTACTTTGTAGAGGAGCAAGATTAAGGTGAAGAGGCCCAGTCATAAGCAGCAAGCCAATGGCCAGCTGCTCCAGGAAGACCACCCTGTTGCCTCTGTGATGCTCGATAAGGATGATCAATATGGTGCCAGAAGTGATGTTAGCTCCAAGTTTCTTCACTTGCTGACTGAAGGGTTTCTTGCTGAGACTCCAGAGCTTTCAGGGCACATCTTCAGTAGGGTAGGTATTTTTTGAAGCTTAACCACCCTGGTCCCTCCATTCTTTACTCCACCGACTGGTTTTGTGATAGTAGCAAAAACATTCTCATTATTTTTCTTTTTAGCATTTGATTTAGCAGCTGTGTGCTTTCTCATGTATTTGTGTACTTTCTGTGTATTTTGAAGTACACAGCAGCTAAATTTTTTTCAGCTGGGGCCGGGGATATAGCTCAGTAGCATAAGCGGCTGCCTGGCAAATGCAAGGTCCTGAGTTCGATCCCTGTTACTGCCAAAATAAAAATAAAAAATAATTTTTTTCACCTGCAGTGGATTTTTTTTACTTCAACTTACCCTTTCAACTAGTACCACTGTTGCATTTCCTTTCTTTAGTGTCCGGCTTTTCAGTTTTTTTCACCAGCATCTTGCAAGACGGGAAAGAGCTAAATGAATACTGTTTTGATAAATCCAACTTAAATGGATATTCCATAAAAAAATTTAATAACATATACAATTTTTTTGTATTGGGAATCAAAGTCACAACTTCATACTTGCAAGACAGGTGCTGTGTCACTGAGCCATAATCCTAGCCAAAAGTCTTGTCAATTTTACTGTGAGTTAATGTTGACCTAACATAGTTACTGGATTTTCAACTCTTTCTTAGGGAGGTGCTCATAATAAATCTATATAAACATTTCTGCAGCATTTCTTCTAACATTTCAATTGTATTTTCAAACTTTCATTCTATTTATAATTTTTTATACATTACTATTCATTTCATAGTTACACATTTAATTTACTTTTAAAAATTAAATCTGTGGCTGGCAAGACAGCTCAGTGGTCCAAAGCACCTGCTTAGGCAAGCTTAGGGACTACAGTTCCATCCCCAGCACCACATGCCATGCCAGCCCTGCCTCCAGAATGGGCTGAGCTGGCCACACAAAAAAAGGAAGTCTGTATTTAACTTCATAAAACTACAAATTATTAAAATAATATAATGTTTTACTCTTGTACACCTTGGGTAACATTCAAATAAGGTTAAGTGTATCTGTTCTCATTTATCATTTCTTACAGTGAAATATTTATAAACTCTTATCTGCTTGAAATGCACAGTATATTATTGTTATAATAGCGCACAAGTAGTACCTCCTAACCAGAACTTACACCCAGACCCAATAATATAATAGTATTAACCTGATTTTGACTTAATTCACACATAGCTTAGCTTAATAATCTACCATAAACTTAATGGTTTAAAGCACCACACATACTCTATCACAGTTTGGGGGGCCTAAATCCTGTCACAGTGTCTGTCACTAGGCTGCAATCTATGTACTAACCAGGGCTTTCAGTCTCATCAAAGGTTTCACTGAGGAAAGTTCCATGTCCAAATCCCCTCAGTTTATTGGCAGAATTCCTTTTGTAATTTTATACTGAAGTCTCTTTCCTTCATTCTTTCTTTCTTTCTACTGTTGTGTTTTTTATTAACTGCAACTGATCTCAGGTTCTGGTACTTTTCAGGCACGTGCTGTACCACTGAGCTACATTCCCTTCCCTGAAGTCATTTTCTTACTGAATGAGCAGTAGGCTGTGCATCACCAGCAATTTGTTGAAATTAAATATCACTAATAGAGCATAAGTGCCTGCCTGGGAAGCACAAGGTCCTGAGTTTGATCCCTGACACCACAATCAAACAAACAAGCAAAATTATCACCTATAGATGTTAAGCTGTTTCAAAGTTTGCACTAGTATAATATGTTAAAACAATAGAGCCATGGATATAGCTCAGTGGCTCAATCACTGCCTGATAAGTGCAAAGCTCTCAGTTTGATTCCCAGTAATATATATATTCATTCACAGACCTTAGTGATGTCACTAGCCTATTACTTAGGAGAGCACCCAAAAGTTCAAAAATACTTTTTAAATTAATTTTATTGAGAAACAAATAGCAATGAGACAGTTTCAAAACTGATTGTAGGACATTTTAATAATTAATACATTGCATATTATTGTCTTCGTAGTGGTTATTCATAATAGAAGATACAGACATGATATCTTGTCCAGATACAGTTCAAATCTTTCTTTTCATCGATTAAGAGAAAGTAGCTGTATATTTATCCTATTTTGTATATACAGATACAAAACGTTCCTTCATTTGCATCCCCTTTTCTTGTTTAGTTTTGTCAGCGATGGGAATTACATTGCCATTTAATTATTGTAGGTATGTGAAGTCAGCACAATAATCCATTATAGTCCAGTAGCCCATTATAGTAGTGGGTTTTGCATAGGACTGGCAATGTCAGAAATTTTTCACTTTAGCCTTTTACCGCTCAGCATATTAATATGGGCTCACTTTTTATACCTCATTTTTATACTTTTCTGCTAGATGGTTAAGAACAAGATAAAGCAAGACCTATATAATAAGAAATGCATCTTCTGTATTTAACAAGGTCAGTCAAATCCCCTCAGGATTTAACCTGAAACTCTGTACAAGTCTGTAGATCCTTTGTCAGTGTCAGCCTTGTGGATGAGTCATGGCCATTGCTTGATCAATTTGCTCTCTGTAAAAGACTGAGAGAATGTTTCCTTTCCATGTGACTCTCTTTAGGCACACTCTACATCATTGATCACTTTCCTCTGTGGCCCCATAATCTCCTTGATCAGAAAATTTGGGATACCACTGAATTACAGGATGTTACAGTACAGGTTATCCTATGTCCTGAGTCCTCACTGAACTTAAAAGGCTAGGGCCAAAATGTTGACTGTCCTTCCAGCCCTTCTTTTTCCTCTAATTTTGGTCTGCAAACTTAAATTGCTAATCCTCCAGAAGAGAAGCTTAATGATGAAATCCATTTTTAAAATATGTAAAGCAACCTTAAAGGACTAAGTCGATTTAAACTTCCAAGAATATGTGAAATTGCTATTTTGTACATATTATTCATGATTATGGACATTATCCATACAGTTAGTTTGGGAAAAATTTTATGGCAAAAATATTTCATTGTTTTACTTTGTATTTATTTGATTACTGAAGCCAAACAAAGGTTCAGAACATTTTGTTTTGTGAACTTACTTTATCTGCTTTTGCCCATTTTGTAGTGTGGTTCTGTTCTATGTTAAATATGCTTTGTACCTTACAAACCTTTTTTCTACGGCATGTTTGCTAATATTTTTGTCATTGTGTAGATGGGGTAATTTTCTTCATGGGTGATAATTACTCATATAAAATTATTAAACATTTTTCTGAAATCGCATTTGATATTTTCTCAAAGCTTTTTGGTTGTGATGACATGAAAAAAGCACAGAAATGCTTTTTTCATCTAAGTGTATCAAACCACATTTTCCTTCTTAATATTATACTGTTCTAACATCTATTTACATTTAGTTATTCAGAAATTACTGTCTTTTAAGAGATTGATTTAATGAATATGTGTTTTAAATTGAGTTATTATAAATGGATCACTAAAACTACTTTTAAAGTGAATATCTTATTTCTGTAGACTTGTAAAAAACAGAATTGTGGAATGTTCTCTTCATCATTCACTTTCCAAGTATTCTTCCTCAAGTTTTATGTGAAGAGTGTCCCTTTGCTGGAGTAGCATGTAAGGAGGCTCTATTGGTTAGGGCTTTACTTAGCAGGACAGATATAATATAAGGAACAGATATTAACACAAGATATACAATGTATAAGCAATGACAAGATTGGCTTAGGACAGTCAGCCACAGAGTCAGATGGGGAAGCATACAGAGGGCATCTACACACGCCAGAATGAAGAATTCAGTCCAAGACCTGAGGCTCACTGCAGTGCTCTGTGCAGGTCTCTATCTGTCAGCTAAAGGGTCTGCGATGGAAGACTGAAGAGTCTGTGATGGATGCTGAAGAGTCTGCGACAGAAGATGAAGGATCCAAACTGGAGGCCGAAGAGTATGCACTGCAAGCCAGGCAATGATGTCCAAGCTGAATGCAAAGACTAAAGTTCCCCTGACAAAGTAGAACATAAACTCCTTCCTCAGCCACTTTATATGATTTTTGTGCTCAATCACTCTGGGGAGGAAACAATTGTGCCCCAGGGCAGGACACCCACTGGCCAGAGCCATGCCTGGAAATCATCCAGCCAAGTTGACACAATGTATCAACCACTACAGAGGCCTTGGCACTAAACTTCCCAAAAGGAAATACAATAGCATTATTCATTCAGAAGACATAGAACCAGATCACAAAATTACTCAATTAGGAGGGCAGGATGATCTTGCACAATGTTGCTACTTTAGAAATTAATACTATTGAGGCCAGAGACTTCTGGGGCGAAGGTGGTGTCATTTTTCCCTGCAAATGTGACCCTGAAGACAGAGGAAGGATGGAGGAGGAGGAAGGAAGAGGAGGCTGAGACAGAGTTTGGGCCTGGCTAGGATGTGCAGCAATTTCTCAGGTACACCTTTCTGCTCCATAAAAACTTCAGAGAAGATTCTGGCAGCCAGGGAGCCACTGGAACTTTCAAAACCAAATTGGAAAAGAAGAGAGAAAAAGATAAAGAATGAAACAAGTTATTAGGACAGTTATAACAGATGATACATTCATTGTTCCAATAATGATACATTTTAGTAGGGCTACTACTATACTTAATACATTGCATATTGTTGCCTTCCAATTAGTTAATCAGAGTACAAGATATACCCATACTATATTGTCTGAACAATATTACTACAAAGCATTCTTCTCAAGAATCTAGCTATAAAAGTTTTTTTAACTATCTTGTGCATACATATATTTTCTTTTTCTCTTCCTTTCTTCCCCTATTCCCTATCACAGTTTGTCTTTTCTTTTGCACAGTTTTTTCCCAGCTTAAAATATCTGTTTTGTGTTTAAGATCCTATTTTCTTGTTCAGTGTCTCACACAATAACAATGTTGTGTACTGAGATAACACTATATATATATATATATATATATGAATATGATCTTGAGTTGTATCCATTTACCTGTAAATGCCTCCAGTTTGTCCTTTATAACAGAAAAGGACTGCACTATGTTTTAAAAAATCCACATCTTTATCCCTTCTTCTGTTGATGGTATCTAGGTTATTTCCAAAATTTAGCTATTATAAATTGTGCTGCTACAAACATAGGTGCACATTTCTGTAGTATGATGTTTTAAATCTTCTGGAAAAATACCCAGAAGGGGGATGGTTGGGATGAATGCAACTCTAATCCTAGTTTCTTAAGGAATCTCCACAGTGATTTCCATGGTGGTTGCAACAGTCTACATTACTACCAGCAGTGGAGAAGCATTGCTCTTTTGCACAGGCTTGCAAGCATTATTCTTGTGGTGGTCAGATGGAATCTCAGTGCTGTTTAAATTTGCATTAATAAATGACAAATGATGGTGAACTTTTTTTCATATGTTTATTTACTATTTCTATTTCTTTATCTGGGAAGAATATATTCATCTCAGATGGCTATTTTTGCATTAGGTGTTTGGATTTAGAGATCTGATTTTTTTCAACTTGTATATGTTGTAGCTAGAAGTCCTTTGTCTGTGGGAGAGCTGGCTAATTTTTTTTCCATTCTTTTCACTCTATTGGAGATTTTTTAGTCATGCACAATCTTTTTCATAAGGTGAGATTCCCATTGTTGATTCTTCGTAGTATTTCCCTTGAAGTCTGTATTTT
>NW_004525021.1:194878-202706 GCF_000260255.1 Octodon degus
CCCTGACTTGCCTTTGTTGCCAGAATTGCTCTTCCTCTTCTAAGTCTCTTCTGGTTCTAAATGAACTTTAGGAATGTGTTCTCTAGATCTGTGTGGTATGTTAATGTCATTTTGATTGTGGTTGCATCAAATCTGTAAAGCAGTTTTGAGAACATGGCCATTTTCACTATATTGGTTCTTCCTGTCTAAAAGCAAGGAAATTCTTAAAGAACTACTCTGAAATAAACCACAAAAAGACAGTAAATTGAGTCACTTACCTATAATTCTCAGCATATGGCACCATAATTAGCACAGCACATGTTCTCAATAGATGCTAATTTCCCCTCTCTCTGCCCTGGCTCAACCTCTTATTTTTCTCAAGCCCTTTCACTAGAATAGTGACTGGCATATAGGCATTTAGTGTGCTTGAAGTAGGTTTCACAAGCTGTACTTTCAATACTCTGGACAGTTTGAAGAAACACATACACAACTCCTCAAGAGGGAGTTTTCAAACTGCAGTAGTGACACGCAATAGATGCTGTGTGCTGATTCTAAGCACTTTGTATACTTAGTTCCTTCAATCTTCACCATAACTCTGCCAAGCATAGCTATGTTTTTAGCCCCATTTTATATGGGAAGAAACAGGTTCATAGAGTTGAAAGGAACCAAAGTTACACGGTGAATAAGGGGAAGAATGTAGGCTATAAACACTGAACTACTAAGTCCAAGTAGTATTTACAGTATTCCCTCATAGCTACTTAAAAATTCCTCAAATCACTATGGTAAGAGATTTTTTTTTTGGTGGAACCAGTGATTGAACTGAGGCCTTTGCGCTTGCCGGAGAAGCGCTTATTCCACTGAGCAGTCTCCCAGGCCTCTATTTTTTTATTTTAAAGAGAAGAAAACAAGAACAAAGATAAAAATAAAGCAACATAAAACAAATGGTACAAAATTTCAAAACAAAAGTAGAAACTTAACAATAATTGTTTTACTATGTAAAGTAAATATTATTATCAAACTTGTTTCTCAGAATAGGCATGCAAGATTGTTCAAACAGTTAAATATTACTTCTTCATTTAAATAAACCTGAATTTTTTTATTGCCATTTTTACCTTTTTAAAAATTTATTTCAAAAGGAGTACAAAAATAATAGATAAGACATTAGAGACAATACATTGCATACCAAGTCAAGTCAGATATGTGTTCATCTTCTATGGGGACAAGACCCATACTCACAGATAGTTCAAGACTAGGTTAGCCACAGAGGGAACACACCTATCTCACAGAGAGAGATCACTCCTCTCCTAGAGACCCTGACAGGAGAAAGCTCAGAGGCTCAGTGTTCTACCCTTTTGAGACATTTTCTGCTGGACAGGCTGGCTTAGAATCTTTCAGGGTCCTTGGAGCTGGCACAAAGTTTCACTACATTCTGTGTATTAAACCTCTTCAAAAGTCAGCCATCAGCCAGTGTGGTGACAAAGCACGTGATGTAATGGAGTAAAGAATGAAGGGAGAAAACTTCCTCCCAGCTCGTTGCCTTTTATTCATCGAGAACATACTTCTTAAGTATATCTGCTAGATATATTTCAAATACATAGATAGACACAGAACTAGGCTCTGTATTTGGTATGGTTAGAAGAAAGGGTTGAGAGAGACCATGGCCTACTAATTACTTCTGCTTGAGGGTGAAATGAAGCTAATACAGTGATGCTTTGGCTCACAAATTTTATTCTTTACATTAATTCTGTTCACAAATTAAACTGGTCACAAAACATCAAATTCAATGGTGACCTTATGGGAAAATTTCACTTGTTCAGTTTGTGACCAGAAATGTAGAATAAATTAAGTTTGTGAACTTAGGTACCACTGTACAATGTAATCAACATTCTTACACTGAGTGCCATAATACACAATTTCTGCCCTAAGATGTGTTCAGAAGTAGAAGGGGTACAGAGGCTGGGTTAGCCACTATAGCACTGTCATGGTCATCTGGGCAGTGGCTTGCTCTAATCTGGGGTTCAGCCCTTCCAAGTTAGACACCCTTCTTCAACAAGGTAAGTCATGGCAGCTTCTGAGTCCAGGACTGTCCAGTCACTTGTAGAAATCTCACATGTAGACTTAGGAGTCCTTCAAACATGTAGAAAATAAACAGCCACTTGCAACTCTTCACCTGCATTTTTTACCCTAATATTTCACATTCAAGAGGAGTCAGCCTCTGTAATTTTTCAAATTTCATGTGACTATCAATTTTATTTTGAAACAAATAGCAATGAGACAGTTTCAAAACCAATTAGTAGGACAGTTCCAACAATTAATACATTGCACATTATTGTTTTCATAGTAGTTATTCATAGTACAAGATGCAGATATGATATCCCGTTGAAACACTATTGTACAAATCTTTCCTCTCATTGAATTAAGAGAAAGTAGCTGTACATCCATCCTATTGTGTATATATAGATACCAAATGGTCCTTCATTTGTATCCCCTTTTCTTGTTTAGTTTTGTCAGAGATGGGTATTCCATTGCCATTTAAATATTGTTGGTGTGTGAATTCAGCAAAATAATCCAATACAGTCCAGTAGCCTATAATAGTAGTGGCTTATCCATAGGACTGGCAATGTCAGAAGTTGTTGACTTGAGCGTTTTACAGCGCAGTATATTAATATGGCTTTACTTTTTACACATCCTTTTTATGCATTTTTGCTGGATGGTTAAGACAAGATAAAGCAAGACCTATATAACAAGAAATGCAACTTCTATATTTAACAAGTTCAGTCAAATCCCCTCAGGATTTACTCTGAAACCCAGCCTCAGTATTTTGGCACCTAAAAGAGTAATAGCTTCAAATTTTAGTGAAAGTTTTGTGCCATATACTTTAAATTCCTTCACATTCATTTTCTCATTAATGTGTCACAAATGCTAATTTATTTACTATTCTGATCATATAGATGAAGAAACAGTAGCAGTGACATTTAGTGAATGCCCAGTTGCAGAGTTGGTCAGAGGTAAACCTGGTAGGAAATCCACATCCGTATGACTTCAGAGTCATTGCGTGGGAGTCAGGATTTAGCAACTTCTGAGATTTCCTTCCTCACCACTTCCATACACAAATCCTACCTAATCCCTGAGACTGTAAACCTGAGATGAAAGGAACCCCTGTAAAAGGTAGAGTTGAGATGAAGAAAGAGAGCATTTGGGGGTTTGCCTGACATTATACCTTTATAAGGAGGGAGCTCTCTGGCCTGAAGCCACACAAAATCCAGAACGTTGAAGAATGGGAGAAGTTCAGTGCACTGTTTTGGCCTTGAAAATGAAGTGGGCCACAGGTACCAGAAGCAATCCCTGATCAAGAGGCCTTTGGCCTGAAAGTGGAAAGCACCAAAGCATGTCAGCAGCACGAGCTTGGGAGCAAGTCCCTCTCTCCCCAGAGCCTCCAGAGGAGAACCCAGCCCAGCCAACACTGATTTAGTCTGCTTTTTTCTTTTTTTTTTTCAACTGGGAATCCAACTCAGAACATTAACTTGGCCAGGCCCGCCCTATGCCATTGAGCTCTATCCCTGGCTCTTGATTTAGTCTTGTGAGATGCTGTGCAAATATCCCAGCCTCTCTGCGCTGGACTTGGAAGTTGTGAACAGTGAGGCAATAAGTGGGTAGTGTTTTAAACCTATGGTAATTTATTAGACAGCAAGGAGAGACTAATACATCTGCTTTTCTTGTGAAATCTTAGGGCTCCACAAAAGTAGTTTACCTTTTCTGATGTAATTTTCAGGTGAAAGACAGTTGAATATCATGTTTAGGACTTTTTCCAATCCCAATGATTCTAAGATTTTATTTTAGTTATTTATTTTTAATTTTATTTATTTATTTATTTATTTATTTATGGAATGAGGAATTGAACTTGGGCCCTAGCACTTGCCAGGGAAGCACTTATTCTACTGAACCATCTCCCCAGCCCCAATTCTAAGATTTCAAAATGGTGCTTCCTTAAGGACTAAAAGAAAACAATGTACTCCAAAGCATTTTCGTCTTGGAAAATAGGCATGAGAAATAATATTCAAAAAATGTCATCAGTGCATGGCCTCTACAGATCTTACAGAATAAGCTCCTCCTGAAAATATCTTATTATGTAGGCGCCCTGCTATGACTATGTTGTTGACATGAGGAAATTCTGATTCGTGAATTCCAAAGACCCCCAACTCACCTGGGGAATGCAGGGTGCAGGTGGAGGGAAGGATGCATCAGGGTCCCAGGCCCTTTGAAGAGCTCAGAGACCTGGAGGAAGGAAGCACAGCACCTGCTTGATCCAAGAGGGTGCGCTGTGCACAGACACAAGTGTACAAGGCAACTCTTGAAGTGCAGGGATTTCAGGGTGGCAAGCAGTGCCTGGTGCAGCCAGATGGGACACCGCAAGTGGAGAGGCAAGGGTGAGAGTACAGATCACATTGGTGCTTCCAAAGCCCAGGATGGGAACCATTTTTGCACACATTACTGCTGGAGCATCTGGAACAGTGACACCAGAAAGCAGCTTTGTAAAGACAATATCTCTGTGCTTAATACATTTGAACAACAGTAAGATTTACTTCTTTAATTTTAAAGCCATATAATTGGTATGGGCTGGAATTATCTTGTTTTAGAAAAGAATCAATTATATATTGAATGTACCCTTCTCAGTCACTTCTTTATCCTACTTACTAGTCAAGGTGAGACCACGGTAGGCTCTCCTGAGGATTAAAGAATTATTTGTTCAAAATTTATGCTTAATGGTAATTATATAAAATTAGAGTAATTGAAGAAATAATTACTGTTCTGCCAGCTCCATGAGGGCAGGTGTCCTGCTCTTCACATCTGGATATTACCTGCAGCACTCAGCAAAGTTGTCTGCAGTGTTGAATGAAATTTAATTTCACGTAATGCAGTTTAGCATGTAAATAAAAATCAGCAGAGTGTATACTAAAGCTTTCCTGGGGTTTTCACTTCTGCACACAGAGTGACTTCAGGCAGCACAACTGCCACAGCATATTTCAGAGGATGCCATGCTTCAGGCCCTGTTGCTGGAGAAAGTCGCTGAGTTGCCAGGGGCAGCTGCCCACAGAAATCCCTCCCCACACAAGCAGGGAGCTGGTCCCTGCAGGCAATGCAGATTTGGTTGTTGCTCTAGATGGTTGCTCCGTGAGGTGACCGCTATGTCATATCGACAATTAAAGGCAATACTGACACACTAAAGAATTTTCAAGTAGTTTGTAAGCATTTCTAATGTGCCAGCAAAAGACCGGAGAAGATTATTAGTGATTATGGGTTGATTTGTTTGTTTGTTTATTTTTGGTTGAAAGATTTTTTCCTCTCAAAATCTTTTGAACCTAGAAGAAAACTTATGAGTTATCTACTATTGTGTCAGTTTTTTACCTTTAAGTTATTCATTAAGTAATACGTATACTATTAGTCAGACACTGGCTGGCCTGTAGATTTAATCTGCAATATCCACATGTTTCCTTGCACTTAAAAATCTAAACATTAGAAGTTTTAAGAGAATCAAATATGTTTTAAGGGCAACTTTTTCTTTATTGATTAAAAATGAAGAAAACCTGCAGTAAAATACAAAGTCAAAAAGAGGGAAAGTTGAATATTTTACATCTTCATAATCTAGCATACATCAGAAGGAGGAACCTCCATTTATCGATACACCATTATTCTGTCTTCCAGATTATTAAATACTACCAGCTCTCTCTAAGTTTTGGTTCAAAAATTAAGTAAAATTCTCCAATTCATTAGTCCTTTAGAAAGACCACTTCACAAATAGCATTGGCACATAGCACTTTGTGCTATATAGTTAATATAGCTATATACTCCAGGGACAAGGGGACCAGGAGTACTCTGAACCACATCTCCTGGAAAGGCTTTAGGCTGCTCCACCTGGGCAATCTCAGTATCACTGTACAAGCCAGTAGGAATTTGCCATCATGCGGAAAAAGAAGTAAAACTATCTTGAGACTGGGAGTCTGCCTGCTAACCCCACAAAGGGCAATTTAACTGAAAAGAAGAGAAAGGCCCACCCCATTTGTTGTTAGGCTTGTACCACTGATGTTCAAAATATGATGGCTGCAGAAAGTAAACAAGGACAGGCTGTTGCTTATGCCTATCTCAATGTAGACCACTCCGTCATAAGCTGGAACAGGCTTGAGGCCCCTCCCAGGTTCATAAATAAGTAGACTTCATTGGTTTTGAAACTAAAAAGTAGACTATGCAAGCCATTAATTTTGTGCCAAAGAGGACATTAACTCCTTTCTACACTCCATTCCCCCTTCCCTGACCTTACTTCCGAATCTCCAGTCCCATGCCCCCCATAGAAAAACAGGAACTATTTTTCCAGAAAGTTCATCAATCTTTTCTCTCCTTCCTGGCTTAGAAGACTACCTTCTTTAACCAATCCTGCTAGGACCTTGGACTTGGTGTCTAATCTTCTACTGTCCAAAATCTCCTCTCAAATTCATTTCCTTTCCCTTCACAACATCCACCCCTTTCCCAACATACCTCTGTACCCAAGCAGGTAAAGAATGCCCACACCTAAAGCTACAGGCTCAGAAAGAATGGAACCAAAGGCATGACAAGTAGTTATGGGAAGAACTGTCAGGTACATTCCAAAGGAAAACTAGATAAAGTAATCTTATTCTTCCAATCAACAATATGGAAAGGGCTCAAGTGATTCTACAAAAAGCAACTCTCTCCTTTCCATGGGCCTAATGCCCACATCTGTGTGTTTCTTTAAGGCCAGAGCAAATACCTATTCACATAGAAAACTCGGTAACTTGGTTGTTAGTTGTTAGGCAAAGACTATGAAACAGTAGGGAAAAAAGCAAAATCAACCCCACTGATTATTCACATATTGCATTATGAATGCTCTTTCGTTATACCTAAAGAATAAGTTATATAATTTCTGTAGAAAATCAAATGAACACTGTCTACTCATAAAGCCTAAAGGTCACGGCATATGTGGTTTCACGTTCTATCAAGAGTCAGGTTAAGCACATAGGGACCCCTCCAGAGAGTCAGTGCAGGACAGGGACAGAAGAGAGAATCAACTATTTTGATACAAAACACCAGACATTCCAGAATTGTATGGTCATGGAATGCACCTCCTCTAGGGAGGTTAGAGTCTCTAAAGATGTAATATCATAAATGATCATTTCAGGCTAGATAGAAAGGAGGTGGAAGAAGGTGGGAGAAATTCCAGGCCAAAATTGTAACCACTTATATAAACAAGTTCTTAATTTGAAAACCAGACTGAATTGAAAACAAAAAAAGCAAAGACATTCTGATTGGAGAAAGCCAGGGTCAGATTTCAGGCTTGTTCAAACTCATTTCCTTATGGAGACTTGTGCCACCTTGTGGCAGTCGGCTGTCAGTGCACACACTGTGCCAGGTTTTCTTGGACTCTTACTACTTTTGGAGCTAGAAAGGCTCTGCTTTAGAAGACAACTGTTGCATTGGTTCCCAACTTTATAGGTTGCCATTGACTATCACCTCTCCCCTTAGACTCACGTTTGGAAAGGCATCTTCCAAACAAAAATGCATATTTTCCCCTCATCTGGACTGTTCTGATTGTATTATAAAAACAACATTTCCACATAAAAGCTTGATTTCTTCCTTTTTATGTTTTTTGGTCTTATTTAAACATACAAAATCACAAAGTCATTTTTCTTCCTTGGGACATATTTTTCCTCTAAATATGAGCATGGAAAACAGATAAAATAACACCTGTCTCAGTAAGTAGCCATGAGGAAAAGTGAGCCTGGTGAATAGGTATTTAGTAAACATTTATTCCACTTTAAGCCTTTTCAAGGGCAAAAGT
>NW_004525021.1:220697-222970 GCF_000260255.1 Octodon degus
CTCAGGGTGTGCTCCACATTCCTGTCCTAACCACCTCCCTGGGGTCTCTGGTGCACTTTGAGTAAACTTTCACAGCTCCATACTTCTACCTTTTGCTCACTGTTTGTAGGGACTCTGAGCAGTTCCAAACTATGGAAGACTCCCATGCTTCTGTCTTCTAAGAAATGATGTCCTTGCCTAAATCTGTCCTTGACCTCTCCTCTATTTACTGAGATGGGTAAAACAGGCTATTTCAAGCAGATGTTCTCTAATTGGCTAAAAGAATATTATCCAGTATAGCTTAGACACTGGTGGTCTCTACAGCAGAGCAGCAAAACATGTGTGAGAATGGCCTGTGTTCATATTTGCAAAGGAAGCTTGAACATGAGCCTGTGGGATTACGGGGCTAACATAACAGAAAACATCTCAGGTGAGGCCATGGGGCTCCAAAAAATTTATACATTCCTGACAGTAACGGTGCCAGAATTGAATACTTGAAAATTATGTGTACATTGCTCATTGGAGGGCTCTGTGCCTGGTACTGCTACAAGTCTTTTTTTCCTATGCACTTGGCTGTGGCTGCCACCCACCTCCCTCATTGATACCAATAAAAGCCATGAGTTTTGCGTTATGACGTCTTTTGTTCTATGGAGAACATTGTGTCATCCCAGAGCTCCTAAAGTATAGAATATTCTCGTTTTGTCTTTCTTTTGTATCGATGTATCACATTTCCAGGTGAGTTAGAATGATACATTCATGAGGAGTTTCTATAACTGTAAACTTTTAGACACATACCCAAAACAGGGGTTTTGGTACCGAATCTCCAAGGCTTTCTTTGAACCCATACATTCGTAGGTTAGGAATGTCACCTAACCTGCCAATGCTAATTTTTAAAACTGTGAAACAGTATCATGTGGATGACATCTACATTTGACAACAATAAAAGGAGGATCTGGCTCCTCTTGAACCATGGCTGCAGCAGCCTGAATGTCTGTTTTTAATAAGAAAAACAAATCCTAGAGTGAAAATGCTCTGTGAAATAGGGAACTACAGGACTCCCTTCTCAAAAACAATCTTTGCAACTGAGATGGATATGATCTTTCTCAGTCTTGAGATATCCTATCTTCCACTTATGATAGAAGTACATGGCTTCCTTCTATGATGCCGAAATCTTAATCACATTCTTCTTGGGAGACAGAAGAAAGTGCAAGCAAACCTTCTGCTTTCTCTCTTACAGCCAGAATTAGCTTGTGTTAAATAACAGTCACTATACTGATCTCCACCCCACTTAACGATGTCCTCAGGCATCAGGTGTATCCTGGGGTACTGAGCAGTACCTGTGGATGCCCAGCTGCTCCTCAGAGGGATTTGCATGGGAGAAGTCTTGGCCGATGAGACCTCCTTCTCAGGAAATGTACAATTTATGTTTGCTGTCCATCACAGAACATATAAAAGTTCTGCCCTTTATGACCACCTCTACACCAGCCAGAAACATCTAGCAACCTATATGGTAGGACTACATAAATGCTGAATGAGCATATATCTGCCGAAATCCCAGTCAATTCCTATGCCTAAAGAGGGGCCAGAAAATAAGGCTTTTTGGAGTTAAAGGATAAACTGACCTAGTAAGAAGGAGCAATGTGATGGCTCAGAATGACCAGTATAATCAAGTATCTAGAACTGCAATGCCTAATTCAAAGTTATATAAAGTATCAAATACATGTACTTCCTGTTCTCTGAATTTCTCAAAGTACAAATATCTCACAACACATACTAAACACACACAGACACACAAAACATGTGAGGTACACACACAAATGATATGAAACTCAACAATGTGAATATTCCACTATTAATTATAGGACAGATGTCAAAATGCTCTCTGATGTTTGCAAAGTACAGACACAGTAATGCTCCTCATAAACTTCAACAGGATTTGAATACCCAGAATCGGGGTAAGAGTTAAAACTATACCTTTGGTTGGATGGCCAAAGAGCTCAGTGGATTACAGCACCTGTAAGCAGGAGCAAGGTTGGGAGTTCCATCCCTAGACCTGCTGTGCTGGCCTCGCCCCCGGGGTGCGCTGAGATGCAGATTGAGACTGGGCATGATGGTATGCACCTATAGTCCCAGCACTTGGGAGGCTGTAATCAGAAGAATCACTATGAGAACGGTCTAGTAGTGAGACCCCGAAAACCCTGTGGACCCTTCCATAAAAATACAGAAGAAAAAAACAACTGTACCATTAGTAACATTTTATCAGAAAGTGCGCTTATGTCTTTTCAAAGGCAAGT
>NW_004525021.1:224366-227710 GCF_000260255.1 Octodon degus
AATAATGTACTAACTCTACAAATCATACTTAGAAATCCCAATGTTCATATCATGGTGTTTTACTAGGAAGTTATGCTAAATCCCTTAAGAAACTTCAGTGTAGGTATTGCAGAAAAAGCCTACATGCCATCTTGTGCACAATTTGATTGAGTTTTTCTCCATAATTTAGATACTCTCACTTTCTCAAAGACAAGCAAAACTCAGGAGTCCATGAAATCCTTAAGGCTCTTGTATGTGAGAGTGGTGTTCATGAAGTTGATTGAAGAGACTACTGTGAAGAACAAAGCATGGGCTTTAGTTATTTTCCATTGATCTGATTGAAGCAGTAAAATTGATGAATCAAATTCATGTTAAATTAGATTCCTAATTTTTGTAGATAAATGTCCATAACATGTGAATCCACTCTTTGAATCATGTTTCTTGGATCAGCCTTCAAAAGAATCCTAGGGACAAGGATATGTGAAATGTTGAGTTTGATAGCAGTCGTCAGCAGACTGTTTACTTTTTCATATACCAGCTCTCATTTTTATCTTGTCAAGGCCAATGACATATTCATGCGCTTTTGTGCCTGAACCCTCTATGGTAGAATAAATAATAGCATCTGGATAAGGAAATAGTGCTTGATCACTACTGTATCTGTATCTTGCTAGAGTTTCTTGCAAGAGTGTTGAAGATGCTTAAGTTATCCAAGGAAGTTCATAGCTTTCCCAATTTTTTTGAAGAATGCAAAATAGAGAAAGAACAAAAGAAAACTACATTAAAAACAAGAGAAAATTTCACTAAACAAAGTAAGAGGACTTCAATAATTCTTGCTGCATCACATGACGGCATCCTCAAATTAGTTGGCCAGATTACCAGATATAAATGTGTAAGATTCATTTAAAGAAAACAAAGCAAAAGCAAGGAATAAGTGAACAGTAATAAGCAATTCAAAAAAAAGGAAGAAGAAAAAAATGAGAGTATAAAAACAATTTAATTATTGACTGTTCATTTAAAAATAACAGCAGAAACTGATAATACAATTATTGAATTTATTCTGCATATATACCCAAATCTCTTTTCTCCCACTTTCATCTGTCCTTCTCCTCATCCAAGTTTGTCTTTCCCGTTGAGTAACTTCTTTCCTTTTCACAGTATCTGTTGTATCATTTAGATTTTCATTAGTCTTAGTGCAGGCTGGTACAACCGCTATGTAAGATCAGTTTGGTGGTTCCACAATGAGCTAGGACTGGAGGTGTCATTCAGACCAGCTAGTCTCTGCTAGGTATTTTTCCAGAAGAAATGAAACCATCATGACATAGCAATATATGTGTGTCCATGTTTATAGTAGAATAGTTGGTCACGGGTAAATCTTGGAAACACGTCAAATGACGATCCGCCGAGGAATACATATGAAATATATGGTATTTTTACAGAATGCAGCATTACTCAGCTATAAAAAAGATAAATTGGAGACTTTTGTAGATAAATGGAAGCAGCTACAAACTATATTGGTAAATTAAATAAATCAGATCCAACACATACAAACATCTGCTTTTCTAATTCTCACAGTGGTGAACTATATTATCCCTTACAACACCAAAGCAGTTGTTATCAAAGTATTAAAATCTGTTTTCTAATGTAGAGATAAAACAGCGTCTCAATTTGGCTCCAAGATGGAATTAAGGGCCAAAGAAAGAATCAATAATGTATGTGGGCTTGGAAACTGACGCTCTTGTTAAAACAGTTTCTCCTTTGGATCTGAGAGTTCTCTTACTGAACGCAGCCACAATTAGCCACAAGATGGACTGTCTAAAGAATGTTAGCTGCTTTAAAGGATTTGGGGCTTGAATGAAGATCCAACAGTGCATTCAGGGCAGGGCTTCCTACTCAGAAACCTGGAATGTGCTGGTAATAAGCACAGAAGCCTCTGCTTGGAGCTTTACTGGATAAGTAGGAGGAGGGACAGAATGTCCTCATCTAAAGGTCCATTTCATTCATCTCAAAGCTATAATCAATTCTTCAGGTACACGTTGAGGATAAGTGTAAGACATTGCCTATTTGACTCCATATGTGTGAAGGGATATAAAATTTTACATTATTTTGTAGCCTTGAAACCATCTTACTTTTCAGAGCTAATATCTATTTCCAACATGTTAAGCATGAGAAAAAATGCTGTATAGTGATGTTGAAAACCACCTACTTTTCTACTGACCAAAATGATCACATCTTTTCCTTTTCCTTTCTGATTGTAGCTTTGGAAACAAACCCTTCTGTCCATATAAAGGAAACGCCAAACTTCCCGAGAAAATATCAATCTTACGGTAAGTATGACGTTTCTAATGAAGGGTAGATCTGAAATCTGTCACTATGCTATGTGATATACTCCACAAATCATAAGAAATTATAGACTGCTTTCAAATTTGCAACTTTACATATATTCACATTCCGTTTAAAACCTGATTATATACTTTCTTTAAATGTCACTGTATGATTGAGAGCTTATGGACTCTGCTTTATTACATTTTGCTACCTCTTTAGCAGGGCAGTAGACAATATTAGCAATGAAGAGTTCACTGGTTTAGAGTTATTTTTGCATATTTTGTGTTCCTTTTCTATTTTTCTACTGAGAATAATTGGTATTTTATTTATATATTCATTTACTTTTTTGTGGTAATGGGGCTTGAACTCAGGACCCAGCACTTGCCATGCAAACACTAAGTCTACTGACCTATCACCCACGGCCCTTCAGAGCATATTTTTATTTTTATTTTTATTTTATTTTACTTTACTGTACATTTTATTTTATGTTATGTTGTGTTATGTTATGTTATGTTATGTTATGTTATGTTATGTTATGTATTTTATTTTTGTCGAACCAGGGATTGAACCCAGGCCCTTGTGCTTGCCAGGGAAGCGCTTACTACACTGAGCCATCTCCGTGGCCCCTCAGAGCATATTTTAAAGAGAAGTGATATTGCTTCAGTAACACTTAAATAATCACGTCAAGAAACATCAAAGTCACAGATAAATAGATAGATAGAGATAGCAATAAAAGAGATGGGCAACCCATGGAGAAACATATTAAACCCTCATTTTGACTACACTGCAACAGTGTGAGCCTTCCTAACAGGAATTTAAGGATTTATGGATGTTCTCAGAAATTTAAAGCTAGTCAAAACTAATTGATCTTAATAAAAAATCTGGAAACTCATTTCTCTGATATATCCTTGGATTTCAGGCAATGTGTGCAATACTAGAAAATTATTGACTCATGTTTACATTACGGTTAGAATCAGACATCTATGGATATATCTACAAACTTAACTGTTTTTCTCCATGTGTCATTAAATTGTTTTTGTTTT
>NW_004525021.1:227876-229307 GCF_000260255.1 Octodon degus
TCTAAAATAATTGGAGTAATGTAGCACAAACAAAATGGATTTTCTTACCTGCATTTCCCTTGTGTCCAACTAAAAGAAACTTTCCTGAGCTGGTAATTTCTGGTTAGCACCACTGTGACTCTCCATTTCTTCCAGAGCTGTGGGGTTTGTTGAGGTAGTTCAGCACTCTAATCAGCTAACCAGCAAGCGCAAAGACCTGGGTTCAATCCCCAGTACCACATGCAGTTTGAATCCTAGAAACCCTATGTGTGCTGTGCCAGTCACTGAACCCTGGTGTGGAGGCACATGCCTGTCAATCCCCCTGCTGGAAAGACTGAATCACAAGGGTCCCCTCGAGTCAAAGCTGTAGAGTGAGACCCTATAACAAACAAATAAATAAATGATTAAATTTATTTATTTAATATTTAAAAATCATTTTAAGAAAGAGGAGAGCTGTAGGCATTGTTTGGGTAATGTATCCAATACACTACAAACTGACCTGTGCTCATCCTTTTAGGACAAAGACTTTGTAGGCAGCGGGGTTGCCCACTAAAGAAGGCATCAAGGGTAACAATATGGACCATGTCACGCAGGAAGCATTTACTTTATGGCCGCTTTTAGACTAAAATGAATTTCGTTGATATTGAAAAGTTCAATTAGATTAATACACTCATTGGAAGTTTTTTATATAGGGTGGATTGTTGTAGAATTATGTAAAAACACACCACTATTTTTAGTTATGTATTTTCAGTACAATATATTTGTACTAAGAAAGGGAAAGAATTTCTTCAGTGGGAAGGAACAACTGGGATGAGAAAACGGACAAAAGAAAGAAGGGAAGAAGACATTTATGTTTACATATGCATGGTAATTTGGATAACACTACTGCCAATTTATTTTGTCTTTGAAAGGAATTGAATCCTTAAAATCTGTTTTCTTTAGGTTTTTCTTTTTTCTTTTTGATTTCTTATAAAGCTATTATTGTTTCATTTTTTTTTTTGCTTTTCTTTTGTTTTAACCAGTTTTGCCTGTTTAGACCTGGTAAACTAAAAAACTGTTTGGAAGATCACATGATGCAATACAGCAACATTTGTTGAATTCCTAGTACTTTCCTTGGTGACATTTTATCCTTCTCATGATTTTTCTTTTTTCTTTTGGCTACTATTTATTCTGTAAAATACATACTCATATATGTCACTGTAGCTTTCCAATAAGGTGATCCAAGATGGTTCCAGCAATTCTAGTTTTGACTGGGGCAGTGCCTAGCCAAAAACTTGGTCACAGAAATGGCTGCAGTTGGCTGATTCTCACGAAGTTTTATGGCAATTTGAAATTATGAAGTACTTTTTATTTACCTCAGAAGTCTTTGTAGTGGTTGACATGTGCAATAAATTACCTTTCTTATCCAAATTTCTCACCTGTTCCTATTTGGCTAATGGTTTTCTTTTTTAT
>NW_004525021.1:229640-229992 GCF_000260255.1 Octodon degus
TTATTTTTCTGCATGTTCTAAATATGTGCATTGTTCAAAGAACTTTCAAATTTGCTCAGAAAAATCTCAACTTACAAATTCCAATCTTGAACAGCAATTGGTATTTAAATTCCATGACGGCAATTTCAAGAGCCTGAGTTCAATTCCCATTTCTACGAAAAGAAAAAAAACATAGATAAAGATCCATAAATAAATGAATTCCATTGCATAGGTATAGTGTTAACTGTCTAACTGAAATCAGTTGTCTTATTTTTTATAGTGCTTGAACAAGTATAAGCACAGTGTTTAATATCAGGCATCAGCATTATGCATCACTTACACTTTTCACATATTTTCCAACTAAATGAAATGT
>NW_004525021.1:231164-232148 GCF_000260255.1 Octodon degus
ATGGTGCTGTCCCTTTTTACACTTTTACTTTTTTCTCTAAATGTTTCTGAAATCTAATCACCTTCTGAATTTCTCCCAGATCATCCCTTCCCTAAGCAAAATTAACTCACAAAGCCAAGGGAAAAATGAAAACAAAAACCTTGAGAGGATGTGACTTTCCATGGGAGTAATGTAATGTTAGTTCTCCAAACATGAATGGAACACTAAAGCCTCAAAGTTGTTTTTGTCTTCTATTTTACATGTGAGGGAAAGTTAAAGGGTAACCATAAATCTTGGGCAAAGACACAGGCCCAGAACAATGTACAGGCCTGGCTTGATAGGGCCTGTCCATGTTGGCTATAGGTCCTTTGACTCTGAAGTCTTTGTTTCATCACACTAATACATTTAATATCAGTGAATCAAGGAAGTATTAAACTTTTGTTTGGTGAACAAAACTATTACTATGCTTCCAACAGTATTAAAAGCATTATATTTTAAAAGAATTATATCCTGGTGCATGTTTCCCTTGTTAAATCTAAACTCTTAAAATCCTATTACAAAAATTTTAAGTACTTATAAAGAAATTCATTCTAACTACTTGTTCGGTTTGAGCACAGGACCCATAAGAAGGGCTACAGCTTAGAACCTACACCTCAAACCCCACTGAAAATACAGCACTTCCTGCAGTTGACATGTTGTAGATCCTTCCACATGACATGGGTCTCAAACAGTCTGTGCATTGTCAGAAACAACTGTATAGTTTGTCATTGGACATTTTCACTAAGAGAATACCCCCATCTCTTAAGTGTCTCACTTCCTGTGACATTTTCTGGTACTCTCAACTGCTTCCAAGTAACACCAGGGCAGCTTTCCAGGATGTACAGCTCCTGCTCAACAATATTTCTAGATGACAGTACACTCAGCCAGCCTAATTGTGCCAACATAATACAAGGGTGAGTACAAGAATGTTACCGAGGCCTGAACCCCATGCTCCAACAGCTAACA
>NW_004525021.1:232843-233940 GCF_000260255.1 Octodon degus
CCCTCGGGAACTTGCCATACCTGCACTGGCTCCCACAGCTGTCTTTGCATTACACAATACCCCTTCACTATGTCATTTGTTTGGGAAGTTTTGGGCAACTATGTTTTGTCTACTTGACACTGAAAGGGCCTTTTCTCCAATGTAGGCAGTGGGTTACTTATGAGATGAATCATTCATACTCAGTGTTCAGATAGGAATGTGTCACATGAATGTCTACCGTACCAATACAGTGCCACTAGAGTGATCATATAGTGACCCTAGAGAGAATACACATGTATATGAATCTATGGATGGTAGGGCAACGGTGTGAATGCATACTCTGTACAATCTCTCCATAGAGTTAGTTATCCCTGGCTCTCCTTTCCCTTAATTCTGTAAGGGCTAAGTGTTTATGCTCTTGACTTTCTTTATTCTCTGCTTGTCAGCTCTTTCTGTGGTTTTGATTCAAGTGCAAATGTTGTTTCATGCCTTTCAGTCTTCTCTACTCTTTTCCATTAGACACTTTCCAGTGAAAATTTTCAATTAAATTCTCAACTTCTAGATAGGATTTGCCCAAAAATCCTAAAGAGCCCCCTATATTATTATTTCCCTACTTCCCTTTCCCCAATCTGATGGGTCACAGTCAAGAGATTCACAATAAAATCCTGACAGGAATATGTCAAGCTTTTCAAATGCCAATGACCAATAGCAGGTTTAGGGCTTCCCCCTTGAATCAGGGTTGTGCAGGGAACATCATAAATGTCCCTGTGGATTGTGAGTTTTGGCTTTCAGAATGCAGTTTGCATTTAGTGAGAATGGTGGTTCCCTCATTCTTATTCTCAGTGAAAAATGTAAACATCACAGAAATTACATTGGATTCTAGTGTGCCAGCATTTTCTTTTTAGTTATTCATCTTTAAACTGCTGCCTTGGCTCAGGAACTTTATTCCCACAGCATTAATTTAGTGAAACATAAAAAAATTAAAAAACACATCAATAAAAGAAACTGAATTAGATGAAACTGTCATTAAATTCCGTGGTTAACTTCAAGGCTAAACGTACAGGAAAATTGGATTGAGTAGTGGTTCAATTCAGTTTGTTGCCAAAATTGCAGGAAAC
>NW_004525021.1:234302-236359 GCF_000260255.1 Octodon degus
AGGAATGTAGGAAAGACTTCTAAATTTTTATCATGGAGTCAAAGGGCATTGTTCTCAAGAGGACAGGTAAACTCTTGGATTAGTACTCAACATTCTCAAAATACGTGTCTCCTAACACAGTAATTTTTCCTGGCTTCCCATTCCTTCATTACATGGATACTCACAACACTTCAGGAAATGAAGGATGTAGGGGTGGTGCGATAATGTGCACAGAGGCTTCCCCAGAGATGCTGACCTTAACTGTGAAGTTACTCACACACATTATTGCCTGCTCGAATCACCTGGGGAAATTTTGAAGGCACTATGTACCAATTCAGACCTGCTCCATTTAATCAGAATGAGTCCAGCTGCAATTCAGGATTGTTCTAAAGCTCCTTTCAGTGTCTCATGGTCAGTCTGTGATGAAATTCCATTTGGAGTAAAAACTGACTCACATACTATATAAATGTTCTTGGATATGTGTCCTGGTTGACTTAACATCTCAATGATGTTAAGCTTCATTTTGGCCAGCAGGGCAAGTGGAAGCCTATAGATCACACCAGTGTACCTCTTTGTTCCCTAATATAGAGCACATTTGCATAACTTAGACATGAAGTCACATTTGAGGAAATGGTTCTTTTTGTAAATACTTTATTTTAGCTACCTTTGAAACACTTGCTATAAATAATAAATTATATAGGTGTATGTTGCAATATTTGCCTGAAGACTTATGATTACTACGAAATTATTTTTAATTTTTTTTGTCATGGAAAAGTGATTATCTTTGTTTATAGTATAGGACTATTATTATTTAGAAAAATGAGGAATACAATGTACAGAGGAATAATAAATTCAGTCAACTGAAAACATGCATGACACTCCAACTTTTTTAAACAAATACAGTGTGATTTGTTCTTAAGCACATTGGACATATATAGAGAAATTCTCCAGAATATAAGTTTTATGTTTGGAAATGACAGGAAACTGTGTAATGATGCATAATTAAATAAAATATGTATTGTAACATCACATTGCCTAGATCTGGCCACTATGTATGGTAATAGCTAATGAAATTTTATATGTTGGAATGTGACCATATGGTACTCTTCTGACACTGGTGGATTTCTAGGTTTTGAGATGTCCTCCCTTTAAAATATGTCTTCCATTTCACCAAAAGGTAGACTCAGTAGTAAGTGTTGTACTTTTTTCTTTTACAGTGCCATTTTTGCATTATATTTTCAAATAAAGAATAGGTGAGTACTTCAGAACCTGTCTTACTCTTCCAACTAATTTGTAAAATACCTCATTAGGATTAGGTCCTGACTGAAGGCATCAAAGATTGTACTGTGCCTTTGGTAACCTACACAAGTACATCATTTCACTTTATTGTTAAGTAGGACTGCTGAATATTTTCTTTTAAGGACCCAAGAGAACATGGGCCCCTATGGATTAAATTGATGTTCACTGATTAGAAATTAAAATTGACAGTTGAATGTACATGAATCTTTGTATGCAGACATCTGTGTGCACAGCGGAGAGGTGTTCGTGCAGTGTTTCCTGAGCATGGAACTCCTGCCATTCTGAGTTAGGTTCTTCTGTGAGGTGGGCATTCTCCTATGCAGTGCAAGATGTTTCACAGGAGTACTGCCCTCTGCTTAAGAGATGCCAGTAGCTTTCTCAATTCATGTGGCGATAACCAATAATGTCCACAGTTGGAAAAGGTCATTCCTGTCAAGAACCACCTTGCTAATAGAAATAAGATATAACTAGGTTCTATAGCAATGTTACATTTCAGTTCCTAATTTGAATTATGTGAAAAAATGTGTATTTGAACGTAATGCACCCCTCACTTGACTAAAGAGAACAAAATTAGATTCTCTTGTATACTGGCTCCTGTGCAATGACTTGAAAAAATAGTAAAAAAAAAACATATTCGCAGAGAGACACTTATGTGGATACATGCACTTTTAAAATTTTGAGATACCTGTGAATAGTCTTTTAATAAACACTGCAACCCTTAATTTCTTAAATTAGGTTCAATGAGATTTTGAATGGTACTTTTGATATTATTACATTCA
>NW_004525021.1:236730-241275 GCF_000260255.1 Octodon degus
CACAAATACACTTCAGCATGGAGAAAAGTTTTACGTGAATTTTTCACTTATCTAGAATATTTGAAACAAGATCTAAGACTTATTAATACTATTCTTTCCTGTTTCATGAAGCAAAGTCTTCAAAAAAACTGGCTTTCAGGCAAAACTGCAAGTGACAGTGAAGCATACTGACAGCTCATGTAATTTCGTACCATAGGCTTGATTCATGTGGAGAGATTAGTCTTACCTCAATTTTATACCAGCATTACAAGTGTCCACGAGTGAAAAAAGTGTCTTCATCCATTTGCAAGAGCACTCTGAAATCATGAGCCTCCTGAAACAGAGACAGGGAAGTCTGTAGAGGTGCAAAGACCACAGCAAATACCTTTTAAAACAGCACACTCTACTTCTATCAAAATACTGGTTCCTTCTACAAGGACAGCTAAGTTTTTAAATTTCCTTCACGTGATTAACAAGGAAAAGCCTGGAAATCTTTTTTTATCTTTTTTTTTTTCAGAACCGGTGATTGAACTCCGGGCCTTGCTCTTGTCATGAAGCACTTATTCAACTGAGCCATCTCCCCGGCCCCTGGAAATAATTTTCACATTCACACTGATACATTTTAGGACTTCATTCCCCATCACTGTTGTCTTATGAGAATGGCTATAGAGGAACATCATCCTTTAGAGGCACCTGTAGCTGATTGTGTTAGTCAAACCTTCACATTACTTGATGCACTAAAACAAAAGAAGTCCTAAGCCCAAATTCCATGAGAAGAGTTGGGCACTCTGGTATACTGAACGGTGTGCCCATTTCCCCATCCTCCTCTACCCCTACGAGGTATTTCAATAAGATGCCTGCGATTGCACTTACATGCACTTTCTCTTTTACAGAGAGGCAAATAGATCCCTGGATATTTTTCATGATAGATTGCATCCAATGTCAGTAAGTGTCAATTTGGTTGAGGCAGTGATATTTTTACCTCAGACAATAGTGTATCTTTCATGTCACTTTCCTTTTATATTAGTAGACAGAATTAAATCACATGTTTTCATTAGAAATTAATCATATTCTTTCACATATCATGTTGTATTTCATCTTCTTAAAAAAGGGATCATTTTGAACAGGGCTATAAGAAAGGGAGAAGCAGCTTGCAGCATTCTCATTGAGCTAAGGTGAGAAAAGTTAGTATTTAACTACCAGAACATAGAGATTTTCAAAAAATAAATTTCAGTAGCTTTGAAAAACACAACTATGAGTTAGTAAAAGCCTTTGGACACAGAATCTCTGAGAAGAGAATCGGGCTGAACATGACCTAAAAACTTCAAACTTAATTCTTCAAGTATGTTATCTTTTTTGGTGCTTAATAGTCATGTGACTACTGACTAGTGTATGGGACTGGTTCCGTAGAGGATGTAGATATGGGACACTAATTACATTTTCACATGTTATCACAAAGAAATACAACATATCACCAAGAAGACTTTTAGCCTAAATATGTTTTTCTGAATTCTGTTAGCAAAGGTAGGAAGAAGTATCGATTTCTGAAATTTTACTGCTTAGCAATAGAGTATGCACTGAGTGATACACTGATGATGACGCCAGGCATGTAAAGCCCTCATACAGATCACACCACAACGATGCTCATGGTTCACAAGGTGGTTACTTATGGAGCATCTACTCTAAATGTTATCACTGATCAAATTGTCATTAAAGACAGTAAAATTCCCAGTGTTTCTCTTTGAAGATTTAAAGATATACAACCCAATTTAAAATTTTCAAAACATGTCAGCAGATGATGAAAAGAGCTGTCTTAACATCACTTAACACCTTTCTTCACTAAACACTGGCATTGTATCATTTCTCCTTCTAGAAATACAAGCTACCGGATGAATATTTTGAGGATGATCCTGAATTGAACTCTATATACAGATTTGTTGCTAATATTTTTCACATTGCACAGTTTCCAGCTGAATGCGCAATAGTTACATTGGTAAGATGCTTTTCATTTATCAAGCAAGCTTAGAAACTGCTCTTGTACAGAGAGTAAGGACATTTTGCAAATATTAGAATCTGCAGAATAGCATGACATCTTTCATAAGGGAAGTATTCTCTCCTGCTTAGACAAAACACAGAACACCTAAAGGTAAAATAGCAAAGGTGCTTTGAAGGTTCACAGGCTGAAGACGTTTTGGTCCATAAGAAGTTTACACCTAGACTGGGGGGTACATGGCAGATGGGCAACAAGCCATAGAAGGGAAAGGCAGCAAAGAAATGATACCAATGTTTGGACATGAGCCTCTTTTTCCACTTTCTACTGTTGTCAATCTACTGGGATTAGGGTGGTGCTAAGTACAGTCAGTGGACTGATCCTACAATCACACACACACACACACTAACCCTAGCATCCTTAAGCCTAGAGGTGTACTTTCCTACTCAGTCACCTTGGGAAAAGCAGGAGGCTTTGGGTAACATCAAGACACTAACTCTAACAAAGTCTATCAAAGGAGGGAAAGGAAATATACTTGCATCACATAGTGTTAAACGGTGTCTATTCTGATCACAGAAACATTACAATTAAACACAAATGAAGGGTTCACCCATGCACCTCAGTACACACAAACACTTAACACGATGATCACTTACACATGGTGTGAGGGAGGAAGAAGATCAACTAGTAAAGCAAGTCAGACACAGGGGCTAGTTCTATGCAGGTCAATAGAGGTCCCACGTGGTACTCTAAGCAATTCACTGCCTTCCATGCTCTGTTCCTTTGGTGATGGGAGTAGTCCATCCCTGCTGAGAGCTTGAGTCTGCTCAGGACATCGCCTAGGATGACAGTACCAGCACGTCTTAGAAATGTTTTGTCAGCCTTATGTGTGCTAGCTGTGTCCTGACATTTGTGTACTCATACAGAATTCAGAAAATGTGAGTTTTACCATGTCTATAATAACAAATGAGAAATGGTTCATTTGGATGTATAGGACAGGAACAAAAATCTGTCTCTGGAACAAAGAAGAAACGTGTGATTTTTCAAGCACCTGCAATGTACACAGTGAACATTGGGTAGGAGTTGTCAGAGACTCACTGTTGCATTTCAAAGAAAAAATATCTAAAGTAATAGTAAGAGAAGGGGGGAAATAGAGCAGAGAGTTATCAGAGAAATCAAAGTAATAGAAGGTATGAGCAGAGTGTTCAAATAGGCCAAGAAGTAGCTTCAGCACCCACTGGATAAGCACTCTTCATGTAGGGGAATTGGAAGGATATAGTGTGATGTTCTTGCCATTTGTGAGCTCTAGATCTGATGAAATAGCCATGGGATATGTCTCTAGTATAGGAGAATTTGTAGTTGGGGTTTAGCTTTTAAGATAAAGCAGAGATAAATGGATAGGAGACAACACACCGATGCTGATGACCTGTAGCAAAAGGAAGGTCAGGATAGAGAAATGTCAGTTTACCAATGTAGATAGACATAAGAAGAAATATACAGAGACTGAAATAGGATATGTCAGACATAAGTTTGAACCATGTTACTAGGCAATAGGCATTGCTGTTTCCATATTAGCAAGTGTTGGGAATGGAGGAGAAGGATGGACATCATCAGTTATGGCCCATATTAGCTTGACAAGAAGGTTTCAGTACAATAATGGCATCAGAGCCAGAAGAAACTAGGGTAAGGAGAGAAGAAGTGGTGAGTGGCTGGCATGGACATTAAAGATTGAGCGAGGTAAGAGGCAGAAGTCTGTGAGACACAGCAAGTGGATGACAACAGTGTAAACATATTTGTGTGAGGAAATATGAGAGAGGCACGATGTCTTTAAAAAGTGATCATTGTGGGAGCAGTGTCCTCAAGAGATGGAATGAGGAATTAAAACCGATGGAAGAGTTGACATTGTGAGAACAACTCTGTTCCACTCACACAGCAGGTTAAATGTTGCAAATGAATGTCAACCAAGAAAAATAGTCTACAAAATATGTGAACCAAAGTTGAGGGATTATAGTCAGTGTTTCTAAGCCATTGAGCCATTTTAATACAGAAAACAACTGTGTCCTAAGAGAGTGGCTCATATTTAGGATCACTGAGGGAGAGATTTTAGGAATAGAGTAGATTCAAAGTACATTGCCTGAAATGAACTGCAGGTCTCACAATTTCCAGACAGTAACGGTGCCCTGAAAAGTAAGCCTTTTTGTATAATATCCTGAAAAAAATTAAAATAGTATATACAGTCTGCTCTCAGAAATCTGACATGTGTGCTTCTAAAATATATAAGACTTGGGGAAAAATTTAGGTGAGTGGCTAGGATTCCTACTGAAAACGTGCAAAAGGATCATCCTATTTTAAATGTGACTTGTCACACAGGCATTGATTTCAGGGAATTCACTACAGTTCTGAACTCCTGAAATTATCATGCTTTTCTGCACAGCAGCCTCTGGAATGAGCTTTTGCTCCAATAAAAAGTGCCACAAAAATATTAACAATGAGCTAAGAACACAAACTGTACTCACTATGACTTCAGTATTACATTTGACCATGGTTGGTATAAAACTGTTCTACAGTATAAACCA
>NW_004525021.1:241890-244083 GCF_000260255.1 Octodon degus
TTTCATTGTGTATCCAGTTATACTACACAATTTCATATTTTCAACATTACTTGGTAGGTTTTGATGGATTTATTATTGTAATTATATGCCATATAAACTGAAAATATTTCTAGTGAATTTTGTCAAATATTTTATCAGCCTACCACGAGAATAACATAGTACAGTGTACAACTTTAGGGCCTTCTAATAACTTCCAGTTCCAGTTCCTTCTTTAAAAGCTATTATGATAGTGGCTGGGGAGATTGCTCAGTGGAATAAGCACTTCCCAGGCAAAGAAAAAAGCTATCATGTCAGGTTTTGAAATATATGCTTGGCTAATGTTAGTCACAGAATTACCATATTGGTTGAGACATAGTTTCAGCCCATTCAATGCTGCATGTTTGCTTTTTATGGTTTAACCCCAATTTCTCATCAGAGCATCTGTCATTAAAAGAAACAGGATATGTGAGAACAAATCGTCCAGATACCTGTCCTGTGGGAGTGTTGAATGTGTAGAAATAGGTTTGAGGGGCTCTGATTTCACATATTTTCAGTATGCAGGGGCAGTTGCATAGGTATATGGCAGAGGATTGCTCTAGGCATTTTTCTTCCAATGCACACAACTGGCATAATTGTGTGTGCAGGTGTGTGTGTGTGTGTGCTTGTGTGTGTGTTCTCCTTCAGTGAGGGAAAGCAGAACTTGGATTATCTTGGCAGAATGAAATCATTGTGTGAGTCTAGTCCTCTACCTGAGGATAACTTCTAAAGGGGATTCAGTCTACCCAAAATTGCTTTCTCTCATGTTTCTGACTTTCACAGTGTCAAATGAGTATCTAGTCTGTCACCACAGTAATACAGTGGCCTTAGGTATAGACTCACATATTTGGATGGTGAAGTAATTTTCATTGCCATACAGTACAGTTTTCTTCTTTCCTTGTTGACTTCTGATAAATGCTTGTTGCTGGAAGAGTTTGTCCACTCACAGAGTGCTGTGACTTTCCTTGTTGCCCCTGTACTTCTGGAAGTCTTTCCCATGATGAGTTACTGAAGATGTCTTCAAGTTCTTCTGTGCTAACAAAAGGCATACCTGACTTCTTTTGTGTGCTCACTGTAGCATATGTTCATCAATGTCTGTACAGTGGGAGTTACACAGAAGCTTTGGTGGACTCTGAAAAAGGAACCATGAGCCAGCAGCAAGCAGGGATTAGCAAACATACTTTTCCCCTCTACCCAAGTGCAAAACAACAGGAATTCTGAAAAGTCTTCAAGTAGATAGATGTACAGTGTGGAAACAAGAATTTCCTTACAGTTAGACAGCCTTCCAATAACACAAAATTGAATTTATAGCCACCCTACAAGCTCCAAGTGACATTTTGGAAGACAGCCCACTTGAATACAATTGTACTTTATGTGTTTTTCTATATTCTTCCTCACCAGAAATCAACTAGAAATGCATTACCTGAATATTCTTCAGTTTACTCTCAATGTGTCTGCCAATGTTTATGCAACATATTAATTTGACCTTTGCTCTTTGATAAATGACCGCCACCTGCACTTTGAAACTGCACCTCTCACCAAGGAAAGAGCACAGAACTGAAAGGTAGGGCTGAGTTTCCTTTAAGGAGACTTTTCTGTGAGCCACTGGGAGAATGCATCATATAAAGTGAGGATGGGAGAAATACAACGTGTCCATATACACATTCAAGCGGTCACTAGCCCATTGATGTAAGTCATTTCCAGGTCACTTATCCTTCATAGATCTACAGTATCATTAAAGGACACATTATATTTGACACCACTTGAGCATACCTTAATAACACTTAATTTGATGAGGCCTCAGGACATAACTTGGCGGTCTAATCACCAGCCTGGAAAGCACAAGGGGCTGGCTTCTATCAGTGGTACCACATGCTCTGTCACCCCCAAACCCTGCATGAACCATGCAGGCCACTGAATCGAGGCGTGGTGATGCACTCCTGTAACCCCAGCACTGGGAGGGCTGAGACAGGAATATCACTGTGAATCTGAACTGCATAGACACACTCTGCTCCTAATGAAGAAACATAAGATATTAAAATGTTTTTATCTGATGATAGTCATTTCCTTTTGAACCTTTTCTTTTCTGCAATAATCTCTAGGTCTCCAACATCATGACTCACCTCTTGTAGCTCCTATAGGTTTTTATTTTTCTTACCATGTATACAAATACAACTC
>NW_004525021.1:245056-249477 GCF_000260255.1 Octodon degus
GCATGCCTCAGAAGGCCAAAGCAGTGTGGTCAGAAAACATTTATGGGAGTCTATAGCATGACTGAACATCAAGCGTAGGAATTTTTTCTTTAAGTTTGCTATCTTTTAAAAGCATTCCACGTGTATTCCCTTTCACCTCTTTTCTAGGCTATGCCAACACTGTGAAGATGAAGACTTGTGCAGAGCTGCTGTGAAACCATCTCGAAGCAATGGCAATGTCATGGGTATTCGACTGTCACATGCCATCCTCTCATAAAAGGAAGAATCCCATCATTTACTAAAGCTGAAGTGATACCACCTATCTCTGCATTACTCAAAAAAATTACAACATTCAACATTTTACCAAAAGAAAATACCTTGGACTTAAGCGACTCCTGGACAGAGAAAGCTATACTTCATAAGAAAAGAACTCGTTAACACAGCAATACACGACATCATGAAGTCCTCGTGCAAAAAAGATGAAGGAAGAATAACCACCTATGCCTGGAGAAAAATCATCAATTTTGATATTTTTATCAAAAGGATAGATCAAGAATTTAAGGCACTCCTGGAGAATGAAAGCTGTACCTCATGAAAGGAAACATCTTAAAGCAGGAACACATAACCTTTCTTGATTGTTATGAGCAGCACTACAAACACTGAAAAGCAGGAGCACCTCACTCACATAGACATTTGCTTACTTCACAAAACAAATTATGTTAGTTTCATCAGCTTCTGGAAATAAGACTTCAAATTTAAACTCATTTAAAATTTTAATTTAAAAATTTAGATGATAAAAAGATCAAACATCTAATTTTTTAAAAAAAATAAAATTTCTAAATGAGTTTAGATTTAAACTCTTACTCAGAAAACCTCATGGAGCTCAGAGTCATTGGCCTGTGATGTAAGTGAATGTCTGTTTAGCTGGGTAGTCCTGCTTTGCAAGGTTTGTAACTCTGCTCACATCAAGGAAAAAGGAGGTGGGTGGCTACTTTAAAAATTAGTACTCATACAACTGTTATCCCTCTGTGCATACTGCTCTGCACCCCCTTAGAATTTTGTCACACCACCTTTAAATTACCAAGGAAATAGTTTCTTGCAGGGTACAGATGGTAAAATCCAGGATCTTAGCCATGTCCTAGGCAGTCTCCTTCACAGAGCTACCCAGCAGGCACATACATGGGAGTGTTCTCTCATGAGACTAATGTGAAGTACGCTGCAGCACTGTCATGTATTGAAGGTTTTTCCTTCATGTGCTATCACTGAGTTGCTAGTCACTAGTCTTAATCAGTTTATACCTAAAAGGTGCTGAAAAACAATACAAGCCATTTGTGTTCTTGGAAAATGCTAGGTACTAGGTCGATGGCATGTTTGTGATCCAAACTAAAAAGCATCAGTTATTGTCTGTCACCTTATGTTTAGCTTATTGATGCACCTTGCCAATTATTAATTGTACTTCTCAAATACTGATGATTTTCTTCTTGGTAAACATGTTCATATTTCCATAGTGAGAACCAACATGGTGGTTCAATGATGATAAAAGACAGCGGAGTACAAGATGTTGCAACAGTTCTAAGCCATTTTAAGATGTAGACTTCTGTGCATGTGTCTTCCGGTGTAGTGCAGCAAGTATAAAAGCTTCCTATTTAACATCTTTGGAATGTCACGTGTGGCAAAGCATCTTTCTCCTCATATAAAAATAGTACTTTAAAGACACTGAAATATAATTTTGATTACTTAAAGTTATTATCTCTACATGTTGTAAAGGAAAATTACTAAGAATTGTGTTGAGTAACGTGCAATGAAAAGGAATTAGACTCCATTGGAATATTTCTGTTTTGCAAATTTCTATTATTAACCATCTATTTATAATATTTTTTCTCCTATCCACTGAAGGGAATAGAAAGGACAAGAAAATCAAAATATAAAATTATAAAGTTGATATTTGACATTCCCAAAGTTAAAATTACCAGATAATACATGAAGCACTTTTAAGTTCTAAATTTAAACCACTTTTCAAGCTTCAAGGAACACTGTGATTTTTGGAATGCTATGTATTTCAAAGAATTTTTCTCCTCATATTGAATAGTATTTTTATAGCGCTGAATTATAATTTTGATCAGTAAAATTTATTTTCTCTACCTGTTGTAAAGGAAAATTACTAAGACTAATGTTCATTCACATAAATGAAAAGCAATTAGACTCCATTAGTAGCAAGAGATATGAAAGCTCATTTTAAAATCTATGCCACATGTCACCAGGCCTATAGGACTCTATTGCAAGGGTTTCTGCTGCAGCAACAACTTAGAGCTACCTTAGGAATGTTACTATATGCGACAAAGTATAAAATTTATGCTATCTTGGAAGTTTTGGAACAACAACTCATAAATTTGAAAAATTAAACAGCATGAATATTCTTGCCACAATGAAAGGTATACCACTTACCTCTCAAATGGAATGCTAGGAAGCTTGCCTCTAACAACTGATACAACTGCTTCTCATGGTGCAATTCTACCCAGACAGTTGAGTGCTGCTGGCTACAACACTCTTCAAAGAGACTTGAATGAAGAGCAATCGCAATATTGCCATCTCTCCCCTAAAAGGACAACTGGGAATGAAGATCCAATTTGAACATACGCATATCAATAGCAGCCTTCCTTTGAAAACATGTACATCTCTAAGTGGTTTTTCATGCTATTGTTAATATTTTGTAAGCTAATAAAATTTTGATTAAAGGAAAGCTAGTATTTTTGTTACTATTTTGTGATTATTAATTTCTCCATAATCACATCTCTTTAGAATTAAAATATTTTACTTGATTCTAGATGTGTTTAAAGTGTTCTCAAAATGATTCTACAAAGCTGCGCAAAATAAACACCTTCTCTGAAGCTTTCATTTACAATGCAAACATAATGTACACTGACAGTGTGTTTAGGGAGGAACCCGTGTGACAAGATAAGCTTTCTTAACACATGCCAAAGAGAAATGAACAACAGAAATATAAATTCAGGTCAGGGTTTTGAATTTTGCAGAGAGTAACTGCATATAAATGAATTGCAGAAAATAAAGATGGAGGTGCAATTCAGAGGGTCACCAAAACAGTTCATACACTTTTACACTAACATACTGTTTTCAAGCACATAGTTCATTACAAATAGAAAATGATTTGGAAGCTTTCAGCTAGAACTAACAGGCTGGGGTTAATGCTCACTGGCAAAAGCACCTGCCTCGTACAGGCAAGGAACTCATATTGATACCAAGTACCAAAAAAAATACAGATACACAGAAGACAAATAGAGAGACAGAGATATAGAAATATAACTAACTTGTCAGCTGTAGCAACTTTTAATCTCCATCACATTGCTGTATGGTTATTTACTTATAATCTTCCAGGATCTACAGTGAAGTGGATATGACCTTGTTTCTCTTAACCTGGGTATAATGGTAACCAGTCTGATTTAATAGTAAGGAAAAAATTTTGAATAACTATCATTCCCACACTATCAGTTCCTAACAGATAACTTCATGAATTATCAAAAAATGAATTTTAATGACCTTAGGGTAAGGCACATTGTAAGTACAGATTTGAAGAAAATGTAGAATCATTAAACTTGTTCTTCCCTCCTAGTCTGAAATCTAGAATGTGATATGGACTCTACAATGTGGACAGGGGACCATATTAGCCAATTAACTGCGTTCCAAGTACGTAAGTTTTGTCATAAACTATGGAACAGAAAAATAAATTTGCTGCCAGGGAGTTAAGTGCCACTTAGCTCAGTTTCTCAATGAAGTAAATGCTACCATTTGAACACCAAACATCTATGCCCGAGTTTCTTCATGTACTGGGGCATAAATCCAGGGCTTTTATACTAAGATACATTCCTCTTCTGTCTTTATAATGTTGTGATGGTTCCCAATGACCAAAGTTGTGTTCTCACTAAGCCATTGTGAATTCAAAATTGTAATCGTCTTCCCAAATGAGTCCTGGTATTGCGACTGATGAACTTCTCGTTGAAGTTCCTATCGTCTAATCTATTTTCTTTGTTCAGGTTTGCCAGTCCTACACCAGGGCATGTAGGTCTATCTCCCATTATCTTGTACTACACACACAGTCTCTTTAGCCATGTTCTACCTTTGACTGACCCACCTCTCACTCAGAAGTTGTCTTCTTGAAGATAATGCTACTTGGAAATCCTTGCCACCTGGAATAAAATTGTTCTAGATATGTGGAAGTTGCTATGCTAAATTTACACAATATCTAGAAATCTATTAAGATATCAAATACTAAGGAATAATCTAGGAGCCTCTCAGTAAGGTCCAGTCACCTGTTGCCTTGAAACCAAGTGTGGTGGGGTGTATGAACTAGTATTCAGAGACAATTGTCACTGAAGGATGTTCAAGATGTCTGTCTAGCAGAGGCACTGACAATTTCTGTTAGATAA
>NW_004525021.1:249577-250316 GCF_000260255.1 Octodon degus
TTTTCTTTTTTCTTGGTAGTACTAGGGATTGAACTCAGGAAACTGCTCTTTTCAGACAAGCACTTACTCTACTGAGCTATCTCCCTGTTCCTGCAACTTGTTAAATAACATTTTGATGCATTCACTTAGAGCATTTCTGGAAAGTGGTGTGGACACATAAATCACAGAGTTTTTTTCACATCTGTATAAAACAAACACTTCAAACAACGTGTAATATGCAATAAAAAATTCATGAGTAGTAACATGTATTCTTATTTCAATTAAGACATTTTGTTATTGAAGAACATAAAATATTAAAGATGGAGAAATGATACTAATTTTGTATAAGGAAATAGAACAGCCACTCCAAGACTGCACCACATGATGTTCAATGTAACAAGAAGAAACTGTTCAGGTCCTAAGTATCACCACCAATCTGTGATTCACATTTTCATCATAGGCTACATATAAAGCACAAACATTTTTTGATGGACTGATAAAACTGTTGTTTTCTCATTCATGCCCATATTTCAATGTCATTCCAAAGATACACCTTTCAACGCTTGGGTAGTTTGGAGTGACACTACTGGTAGGAAAAACTGTGTTTTACAGCATTTGGGAATTTCTACATTTTGTCAGTTAACTGTCACTACGTGCAACACTATGCCTGTACAAAGTAGTTATCTGGTTTATGAACACAGGCAAATGTGTACACACTTGTTCTGCAGCATTTCTGTGTGTATTTTAGCATACAGACCAT
>NW_004525021.1:251053-252859 GCF_000260255.1 Octodon degus
CTGGGACAAATATGGACACTCAAACTTAAAGAACCAAAGGTTTATTTATCTCAGTTTGTGCAGCTCTCAGTCCACACTCTGGTTCCAAGGCAAATGTGAACAGTTCATGGCAGCAAAAAGTAAAGAAGATCAGAGGAGCAGCAACAGCTGCAGCATCTGCCAAACCCCTCTCTTCATTTTATGCTGACTGTGAAGGCTGGAACACCACTGCAAAGATCAGCACGCCTCCAAAGTAGCGGGAGGGAGACCACTACTTCTCCAAGGCAGCAAAGGGGGAATTGGGGGGAGCCTTCCTCACCTCTTTTATCTAATGATTTTTAGCTGAGTCACCCTGGGGCAGGCCCATTGCGCCCCATGATAGTATCAATCATGCTACAGGGTAGATACAATCATGCCCATGTTGGATGACACAGAACCACAGAGCAGGTATAGTCAAATTTACACAACGAATCAACCACCACAATCACCATGGAGGAAAAGGCACTATTGTGGACAATGCCCATAAAAGACAGATTGAGCATTGAACTGTGAGAAACAACAAGTGCTATCTGAAAATGAAGCCACTACTCGTCTGCCTTTCCCATCATCTTTGTGAATTCATTTAACAGAATGTGAACAAGGCATGTGTAACATGTGCAGAACCAATTTGAAGTAATTTGTCACAAGATAATTGTACTTTAAATGGCTTCCTTATGTGTGAACTCAATACCAGATACTATCCTTTTATGTGAACGGTTTCTTGTTCTCATACACTGTGATCAAGAACACCTTCCATCTTGGCTAAATGATATGAACACTTAGTAACTCTGAACTATGTCTTCATCCTGATCAACAACTACTTTTCCAAAAGGACACCTCTTCTGCAGCCATGGCCCAGCAACATATCTGCAGTTTCAAGAATCTGCACACAAAATTGCTGTTCACTAGGTACTTTAATGTCACTGAAGAAACATCCTTATCTCTGATAAAGCTCTGAAGAAAATATTTCAATGTCAAGCACTGCCCAACCTCAAAGACCCACTTTGTGAAGATGTCTTATATGATACTTTAAACTTGACCTGTTGGAAACAGGGTAGCCAAATGTGTCACTAAATTTGAAGCACAGGTAGGAGAGAAACTTGTGTCATTGTCAAAATTACAGCTGTGGATGCTGAGGTGTAGCAAAAGAGGATTTGGTTCAGGCTCATATGTTGCACCTCATGTTGGAAGAACTTGCACCACTTCAGAATGACCAGCATAATATGTTTGTTGAAGAGCATCCCAGTGAGAATGAAGAATACAGGGAGGGGGCTTGTGAAAATGATAGAATTTATTAAGGAAAAATGGAATGAATGCCAATACTTCCTTGAGAAGCACAAACCCATCTTAACTGAAATGAACACAGTGAGTACATATGAGTACATATTTCACAGTACTTGGGCTGCGCAAAAAAATTTCCTAACACTAGGTCATTGAAAACACTGAATTTTAGGCACATTTCTGCAATTAAATTTTAGAAGAAGTGTACTGCAGATATACATCTACACAACCAAGCACATTTAATGTAGAGGAAATATACCTAGTCCTTTCTTTCACATCCTAATTCCACTTAAGGCTTCTGAGCTACAGAGAATGGATTCCAGTAACCAGGATCTAGTCTGTACACAGATGTTCCTAGGTCTACTGTTTTTAAGTTAAGACCTGAGCTGTAAGAAATATTATGCATTTCATTTCTGTGGAAGTAAATTACCATAACATATTTCTGCAGCTGAACTTCCATGAAAACAGAATCATGTTTCATACCAGGTAAACTTCAAAACTTGAATT
>NW_004525021.1:252959-255649 GCF_000260255.1 Octodon degus
TTCTCACTGAAGAAATCATAGTCATCCTCTCTCAGTGCCTCTCAGTGCTGGAATGCACAGAATGAAACACCACGTTGAGTGAATTGATATGGCGCTCAGTAAGGTGAACCTAGGAATCTGTCATTTTCAAGTATTGAACATGATTGTTTCCCCTAAGGCAGGATTGGACAACTTTCTCTATTTAGCAATTCTTCTGACTCACAACATTAAGCATGTTTTCAGGTGGAGAACCAAATAGAAAGCTTACTAACAAACTTTAATGTTTTATTCAAACTGGATGTCATCTTCAAGGTAACACACTATCATCACCTAGTGGAGGAGGCACTTCACAAACCTCTATCAACACGACTAATTTATTCCCTTTTGCTTGAATGCTACTAGTTTCTCACAAACACGGCTGGCATGAATCTGAATTTATTTCCATTTTGAATTAGTTGACTGTTTTCTCAAGATGCCAATCAGGGTTGTGTTTCACATAACTACAAGTGCCTAAAGCAAATGAAACATCTCTAAAGGAAGGTGAGTGAATCCAAAAGAGATCGTAACACTGAAAAAAGCTAATGAACTCTGGATTTACCAGTGATGTGCCAACAATGACTTTGATGCAATAAATGAACTCTATTAGACTAAGATTAAAACAAAATGGGCACACAAGAGCTATCCTTAATATTGAAAACTTTGTTTTAAAACATTGATATGATTTTAAATAAACAAATATATTTCCAATGTCAATTGGCATCTATCGCCAGGCACACAAATGCATGCACGCACACACACACACACACACACACACACACACACACACATGGAGACACACCATAAAACATTTACTTAAAGACATTAGATTTGGAAACCCTCTCCACATTGTTAGTAATGTAGTAAGCAAATAATAGCAATATCAAATCATTGTAGAAGTTCCTGAAAATCTAAACCCAAGTTCCATGCCACTCAGTTGTCTCTCTTCTTAGTACATTCTCCAAAGATAGACATCATATTAGAGTGATACATGCATATGCATACATATATATATATGGCATGCATAGACTGCAAAATCCAGAAACAGCCTACATAAGTTTAAAAGGTGAATACATAAAGTAGTTATGATGACTAGATAGGTTAGATATGGACAGGTAGGTAAGTAGAAAGAAGGATGGTTGGATGGATAGGCAAAGTGAACTCCTACTTGTCATAACAAAGAATGAAAGCATGCCCTTTGCAGGGGAATCCATGGGAATTCACAGTGAATGAGACATAGATGTCAGACAAAGATAAATAATATTGCATTTCCTTTACATAAGAAAAAAATACTTAGCTGCAAGGGGAAAGTTAGGAATTCTAGGTGAGAAGGTGAAAGGAAAAAAAGGAATAAGTGGATCAAACATAATCAACGTGATATTCATGTACAAAAAGACTATAAGGAGGATATAAAATTGTCCTACGCAAATGGAAATGATATTTAAAAGTATTGTAAACTCTCAGTCCTCAGGATAATGAGGCTCATTTGCTGGGGCTACAGTTTGGGAATTCATGATTTGGAGACACCATAATTGACTGTTTGCGCTATGACATTTAAAGTCTTTGTCTGATTTTCCTAACCCACACCTGTACAGATCTACCTCGATGATCTTCAGGTGGCACTGAGCTTCTTATGGTTCATCCTAGGTGGATCTGAAAGAATTCCAGATGTCATTGTTCTTAGTGGCTGACAGTGAAATTCAGAACCTTTGAAATAAAAGTACACACGGGATGCTGGTAATTAAGCCTAACAATCAGAATCCCAAGTTGTGCTAATCTTCACTAGCTCTTCACATGAAGATTCTAGCTCTCTTTGAACATTCTTGCTCAGGACACAACTTTGCAAGAATCCTGGAGGTAGATAATGCCCATGTGACACTCGGTGCACTATCCTCTGCCTTATAACGATTCTTCAGTTCATGCAAGCAATTTCTTGCTATTCTATCCATAAACCAAGCATCCTCAAGGGCATCAGCACTCTAGAATTCCTTGCTCCTAAACTTACATTCCCTGTGTGTTCAGAACACGGAGAGATGAAAGGGTGATGTCGAAAGCTGATGCAGGAAAAGGTAAGTAGAAAAGGTGGTGATGTCAGAGTTGACTGGGTTGCTGATCATCAACCACACTCAGGAAGAAAGGCTTTTGCAACAATGTGCATGAGGCAGAAGACTAGAGAAAGTGAAGTTTCCTCAAACCAAGAGGGGCTGAGGACATTGGCAGGGAAGACCAGATTACCCATATGGAGGCTCACTCCACCCTCATTGTTTCCCTACCACTCAGAATGTAAACTACCTAATACCTCTCTGTAACTGCCCAGAATGAGAGAAAAAGTAAATGACAAAAGTTGTTCTAGAGACCTACTGAGATATAGACTATATTCACTACTACTTCCTGTGGTACACATATACATTGCATTCAGGATGTTTACACTTAAGTAGGAGAGATACGAAAGCACATTTGTTCTCTCCATTCTCTGAGCTAGACACTTCTAAGAGATCAGTAGAAAAAGTTAGTTCTCATCAGGATCATCAAAGGAGGTAAGTCAAGTTACCCACACAAGGACCAAAGCTTTGCTCTTGTTTTCCTTAGCCTATTCTGTCTGCAGACAATACAAAGTTGCTAACTGGCCAGAACACAAACAGTGTGATTGGGTAAACTGGGCACTCAGCCAGGAA
>NW_004525021.1:259258-269513 GCF_000260255.1 Octodon degus
GACCCATTGAGCTGAGGCATACCACCTCTAGGCACAGAGAGGCACAAACCCAAGGGAGGATCTTTGCAGAACAAGATGGCACGAGGTGGTTCTCAGGTGAACTACTCTGCAAGAATCCAGGTAGGTGAAGGTGAGGTGCCCAAACAGAACACAGGGGAAGGAACTTAAATGCAAATTCCCAGTACACAATGTCCTTTTTATAGACCCATAATGCTTACTCCTATAGGCTAAAATACAAAACCAATAGTTACAAAACTTTCTGAATTTCTTAATGTCACTCACTGTTATTAGTATGCTAATTGTAATACCATAAACAGGATAGCATATCTGCCTTAACAACACCTACTCCCTTGGGTAATAATATAGGAAAGGACATGTGCAGTGCCCTATATGAAAGGAGGGAGGATAGTACCAAATGGAAACCAGCACCTCACTCTCAATCAAAATAAAGTGCAAAATCCTGAGACACGCACAAAACAAGAATTCCCAATACAGAAGAGATTCCTAAACAACAGACTCTTACATTGAGGTCCTCATAGCAGTGATACAGCTCTCTACTATCAATATTTCACCAAAAGGTATCACAGAAATCAAAATAAAGAGTTCCCCACCAGAAATAGAATATGACAAAATGAGACAAATGCAGTCTCAGGCCTTGTGCTGACCCTAAACACACCAAGGTGATTTCGGCATAGAAAACATTGGAAGCCACATACATGCAATCTCTGCAATAATAATAACTGAAGTAAAGAAATAGATCCAGAAGGGCACCAAGGAAATGAGATCAGATAATCTCTAAGGTAGAAAAGAAATGCCAACTATAATGAAAGAATTGCTGTTTTTAAAGACACTCATGATTCTGCAACTGAAGTGCACCTGGGTTGTTTCCAAGACTGGTTCTGACTTGTTGCACTGCTATAAACACGGGAGCACATGTGTCGCTGTGTTGTGATGATTTCAATTATTTGGGAGCACAACTAGGAAGGGAATCACTGGTTTGAGAGGGATCTCCAGTCCTAGCTCTTTGAGGAATCCCCATGCAGATTTCTGTGATGGTTGTGACGGCCTGCAGTCCCATGAAGAGTGGAGAGGGGTTCCTTTTTCCCTACAACTTCTTTGGGGTGGCTTTCATAGATGGATGGATGGATACAGCTACAGATTGTATTACTAAGAGAAATAGATCAGATCCGCATGTGCAAACACCATATTTTCTCCCCTGTGTGAAACTTCAATGGGTAATTGAAATCTAAAGGGTACAGCTGATTATGTGAAAGGGAAAGACACAGTTCAATGGGAAGGAGGGACTGAGATGAGGAAAAGAACACATGAAAGGAGGGAGGAGGTTATAGTTAGGTATCTTTGCAGAATAATTTGAATAATTGTACTGTTTTCTGCTGGTGTTTTGAGAAGAGGAGTTAGTGTCGAAATTTGTTCTTACGTTTTTGTGTGTGACTTTTCCTTCTTCTTTTGAACTTCTGTCTTTTTTTTTCAGAACTAGGGATTGAACTCAGGCCTTGCACTTCTCAGGGAAATACTTATTCTACTGAGCCATCTCCCTGGCCCCTATTTTGAATTTCTTATAGCTTCTTTATTAATTTTGGTTTTGTTTTTTTCTTTAAACGAATCTTACACGTTTATATCTGCTGATCTGAACAACTAATTTGAACACAGCATGTAATACAGCAACCGTTGTTGAATTCCTCTTATTTTGTTTAGTGAAATCTTGTATCATTTCTAATTCTGTTTATTTTTCTATCACTCTTTGCACTGCTTAAAAATAAAAATAAATCACAGAAGATGTAAACCAATGCATCTAGAAAATTAATACTAACACTGAACTAGACAGCAATTAGGTCACAGCAGAAACGAAACAACAAATTTAAAATTTCCTATTAGTTCAATGGCAATGCCTGCACAATTCACCAGAAACTCTGGGACATTATGAAAGCAGATATAAGAGGAAAGCTTTTTGTTTTCAATACTTGCTGCCATTAAGAAAATACAGCAAACTCAAATAAATAACCTCATGCGACATTTAAAAGTATATAACTGTTCATCTGAGCAACAGATCTGACAATAAAAATATACTATACCAACTAATGTTAATTAGCTCTTCCTGTCTTGAGAATCTGTAACCTGTACAATGTTGTATGTTACCCTGTTTCTATTCATTTCTATTTGGTTTTTGATTTCATTTTTACACTTCAAAATAAATTTTAAAATGTTAAAAATAAAATGAAATACTAGAGATATAAAAATAATGCAGGAGAAATCTCAAATTAACAAGAAAAAGTATGAAAATATTAGAGTGAAAAATAAATGGAATTGAGACAAAAATACAACAAAAAAGGAATGACTCAACAATCTGATTCTTCCAAAGTATAAACGAGTGTTAACTTCTCAGTATTCCCAAAAGAATTTACACACATTTCTTTCAATACAAACAGCTAAAATCATAACAGAGAGTGTCTACATCCAGAAGACATTAGCTAACATAAAAAATTATATTCTAATTAATAAGAAAAACTTGCAAGAAATGTATAAATGTGTAAATTCAGGCAAATTACCAACCTAATCTGAGATAATATAAATATGCTGAATGATTCAGAAACACGCAATGGAAACAAGATAGCAATAAATATTTGTGAAAGAAAAAATCTCACAAGCTGATGGATTCACTTCTGCACCCTACATTAAGGATGTGATATTATCTATCCTAAGGCTCTTCAAAGAAAATTTCAGCGTGCAATCTTTTGAAATTCATTCACAGAGGCAGGTTCATTAAGATTTCAACATCAGTTAAAAATCCACAAATCATACAACAATCTCCTTAATGAATTTTTTTTTCTTTAAGAAATACACATAATTCAAACGAACTAATGGAGAAAATGACAATGAGCATAAAATGATTTTGATTTTCAAAAATAAATTATGAGTAAATCAGAAAAAGTGTACTCAGTGAGATTAAGGGTTTTATCTCTTTAATTAATAAACCTGATTACGAGGCTTTTTCCCCCCAATGTTTATTTACACTAAATCTTTGAGGAGGATAATTTCTGTGCTTATGATTCATTTTTGAATCAATTTTATCTTAGTAAACCTGATTATAAACTCAAAAATGAAGATTGCCAAACAGGTTCTCTAGTCTTATTTAATTGACATATTACTGGGGTTGAATTTATTCTATTTATTTTTTGGGGGGCTGACTTTTCATAAGACCCTTCCTACTTTATTTCTGTCCACCTCTGTCTCTGGTCCCGATCCAGTGGTTAACAGAGAATTTTCTTAATTCTGGGTAGATGTAGTGTCTTATGGTCTTATAAATGAGTTTCTTATAAAAGGTGATAAAACATGTTTAAAAATTACTCTAAAACGCCTTGAGTGTTCAGGCTGTTGCAGAGGAGCTTCATTCAGACAGTAAAACTTGCTATGAGGAAGACCAAGCTCCGAAGGGTTGGATTAATTTAATCTGTACCCCTAGAGCACGCTACCCACAATAATGATTTTAGCTTGTCTTGGTGTCAATATTCCGTGTTTTCTGATTAATGTCTCATATAACGAGAACTGCGCTTTTGTTCTATATGGATTTCTGTTGCTATGGTTAGTGCCACTCCCTCTTGATGTGCTGGGTAGTCTCATGCTCAGACTCTGGTGTTATTTTACTTTCTATCTGTGTTGGTTGCTTTTCTGCAAGGATTTCTGAAAGGATGTTATTTTTGGATCGATAATTTTTTAATTATCAATACATTTATAATATGCGAAACTGACATTCTTTTTACAGAAGAGGTTTGGGTGTAACAAAGCGGAAATCTATTTGTTTATTGATTTATTGATTTATTTATCTATTTATTTGTTCAGGGTCTCTCTACCCAGCTCGGACTCATAGCGATCCTCCTACCTCAGCCTCCCCAGCGCCGGGATTACAGGAGTGTGCATCCAATGAGGAGCAGGCATCGAACCCGAGTCCTTGCACTTGCCAGGCAGGTGCTTAATCCACTGGGCCATCTGCCCAGCCCCTGGATTCTTTTTTAGTCCCTGCCCGTTTCCCACACACTCAGTTCCTCCCTCCTGCTCTAAATTCCCTTTTTCCATTTTCCTTGTAATTGTTTATTTGCTGTCACTTTTCCACATCAGCTGTATTGAGCTCTCCAGCTATATTCCTATTTATATCCCTTCTTATGTCACCTACCAGAACAGCGTAGTTAGCACAGTTCAAAAAGTGGACACCGTTTCCTCTTCAAATCAGTATGCTGTAAACTTCTTATGTCTGTAGCAAAGAAAGAAGCACAGCTTTTGGATTTTATGCAAGGTCGGTTGTGTAAACTCTTGGGGGCTTCCCTGGATGAGGAAGATTTTGCATGACTCAAAAGGATGTGGTGGTGAGGCTGGTGTCTCTCTTCTGTGCTTGTCAGCCCCGCAGTCAGCTGACGGCCCCAGGAATGCACCTTCTCCCTCAGATAATCGTTCCTGATTAAATCGCTGCATAAAACAGCAATGAACTCGGGGTTCAGCTTGGTGAAAGACAATCTCTAACTGCACCAGTGTGGGGAGCCCTTCCTGGCCCTCCTCTTGAACCAGGGAGTTTATATTTGGAATCTCAAGGACAAGTTATGGGATCCCGCCAAGTTAATCCTAATCTACAATGTCCAGTGCAACCCATGGCAAGAATAAAGACACTAAGGCATATTTATAGTTATGGGAAGCCAGGGGCCCTAAATCCATCCACTGTGATGGCTACACGTAACAAAGGCCTCCACCCAGGCCTGAACCCAGGATTTATTCTATCATGAAGAAGGAGCGGCTTGAGGATGGGTGACTGAGAATGGCAGGCAGTAGGTGAGTCCTGTGAGCTGGGCTGGGTAGGAGGCCTGCATTTTCCTCTGCCATGTGCAGAGAGAAGGATATGCAGAAAGAGTAATTTGCATTACACTATTGAATGTTTTGGGGTCCTGGTGCTTCAGCTCTGACGTGTAATCTTGCAATCCCCAGGAAGTAAGAGTCTCTATCTCGAGGCCCAATCCCAGCAAACAGCGTAGGGCTGTGGCTCTTGGTCCTGCCTCCCCTGGCTCATATTATAGAGCAGCAGGTGTGGATTATCAGGGAAACACAGATGGAGTCTTGGAAGACCACCACCAGCACCTCGGCTATACCAGTATACACTGCTTAAGGCCAAGCGAAAGTATGAACAGAAGGCCTGGTCAGCTCTGCACGAATTGGTACATGGAAACAGGGTCAGCCACAGTCACAACGCAGACAGTCTTCCTTTAAGGAGAGTCAGCCCCGTGGTGGTCTTCCACACACCACGACCTGAGTTCAATCTGGAGCATCATTTTTCTCTGCATGTGCAAATTCATGAGCAGTACCCCAGCATTCAGATCAAATGACATAAGTATTACCACGGGTTATTATTTTATCTTTGTCTTTTTTCCTGAAAAATTATAATTTTTCCCACAATTTCCAGTTATACTGATACATATATATTAGAATTGCTAAGGGGAAATTATTTGCTATTTTTAGGAAAGCCTCCATCTGATAACAAGTAAATGCGGAATTATTAATTTTATTTATTTATTTGAATTATTCATTTAAAATGGCCTTTTCCTTATTTTGATTTGTGCATCAGATTATCCACAAACACAATGTTGATGCTTTTTTCTTGAACTACTCCAGTGTTTTTCTGTGTTGATTGGTCAAGACCTTACTTGCAGTCCTAAATACATTCTTGCATAATGGACGTGGGCATTATGTTCCTGATTATTTTTAATGTTGCTGATTTTGCAGCAAAACATTTTCATGTTGAGTTAAGCATAACCCCTTCAGGCAGGATGAACATGTTTGAATTCATTTTCTTATCTCAAATTTTAAGAGCAGTACAATACTGTATTTAGCAAAGCGATATTTGTTGTGATAGGCATTTAGATTTTTTGTGTTAATTTTAGAATACTTTGCTTCATAGTGTGGAAGCACAATTCACACAATCCATTTTAATGACCAGATTCCTAGAATATATCTTGAAGTGTCGTATATTATCAAATCTAGAGCTATTTTAGTAGCTGTGTGTGTTTTAATACACATAAATGTATTTCAGATTATTCACACCATGAACTTGTTTTTCTTTGGAGGGACACAATTATCAAAATGCTACAAAAACATTACTATAATCTGCATCACACACACACACACACAGTTACTTGATAAAATATTTCTAAATATGGACAGAACTCTTTTGAATAGATATCTTTTCATGAGGATTGTCCGGTTATTACAGAGAAATGAAAGTTTAAATTATTCTCCTTTTAATTTTCCAACATTTTGCTGCACCTTGATTTGCAAAAGCAAGCACTTATATCAACTTCAGGGGAAATATTTTAGAAGTCCATAACACATTTAGGCAGGAGCACAGTGAAAAAAAAAATTTGCAATGTGTGTGTAAGACTCACTGTGTTAAATATTATGTAATTAAATAAATAATAATCAGTTTTAAATCTTGCGACAGTCAAACACATTTATGAACACACATGCATATATGTGCGTGCATATGTGTGTATGCATTTGTCAGTTCTGGAAAGTATTTATTTTTGTGTCTCCAGAACTCAAACCCAGAGACGGAATTATTAGAGTCAGGTAATGATTTTGGGTCATGTATTAACATTTGTGTTATTGCCCTTTGGATTTGGTTCCAGGTTACTGCTTCTTCACTAAATTGGTCTTTGGGGCCAAGTCAGGATTGGAATATTAAAGAGGGAGCTTCATCATGAAGGAAGAAAATATTCATTATTTTTTTCAGGTCTGAACATGAGGAAGAAGGCAGACACCACCCCTCTGGCCTGAAAAATGTCAAAGAGAGCAGATGTTATCTTTGAATAAGAAGCTCCGATTACTCAGTTCTGGAACTAGATTGCCTAATCCTTTCTCTTCTGTTAATCTTAATCATGTGGATCAATGGAGAATTCTGAAGGAAATCTAACTATTGAATTTTACGTGTGAGACTTTTTTAAATTCTGACCTTGCTCTGATGCTCAAATTCTGCTATTAATCTTGCATCTTAGGTAAATGGATTCTCAAATCCAGAGTCTTTTTAAAATATCTATTTTTGGCAGTGAAGGCCATGAGTATGTCTGACTTTTGCGGCTGAAATCCACCAGTCCAGTCTTTGCCAACTCTCCGACCTTCTTATCAATGACTACTTTCCAGTTATTTCGGACGTATATCTATCCTCCAAGTCTTACCTCAGACAGGATGGTTTTCTCTATCACAGCAATTGATTTGTGGGGTTCAGCCGCCCTTAGCTGCCTATTTCAGGCAAGAAACGACCTTGAAGTAAATCAAAGCTCTCATTATAAGAATGTCCATGCTAATTACAACCCCAGACTGTGATTTTATTCTGCTAGTTATAGGTTGCACCCCTAAAGTTAGTGGGGATCTGGCCGTGCTCTGCTAAGGCTTGCCATTTTCAAGCTCTCTACCACAAAGCTGTACCTTCAGAGTTTCATTGATTACTTACTGATTGATTGATTTTTCTCATTTGCCTTTTAGAACACAAAGCTCAGCTGGTGCACGGGCACTCCTGCTGCCTTCCGAAACACTCTGCATTGAATGCTGTTGCCTTAAATTTCACACCAAACCTTGGTTTCTAGTCAGATGGAATTCAAGGCAGAATTCTGGGGAGTGAGGTTTATGTAAGTTCAGGACTGTGAGACCCCCGTAAAGAGATTGCTGCTGGGGGTGGGGGGCTGTCTGGGGACTGTTGCCAGCAGCTTAAGAGGCACAACAGGAGATGCTGCCAAAATACACAGACCCTTCATCCCACTGGCATGGACTTCCTAGATATCTGTGCTGGTTCATCAGGATTAGTAATCTGATGGAATTAATAGTCTCCTGCAAAAGCTGATTCAGTTGTGCCAGCACTAATCTAATCAATCGTTTAACCCTTTGATATGTTCGAAGCTCACTGCCTACTAGGAAATCAGGGCTACCTAGATAAAGTAGGTTACAGAAGCTTGGTCTTTAGGAATATATCTGTTTGCGCGTCCTTTTCTCTGGGGATTCATCCCCCTTATGGGTGCCAAGAAATGCAAAACTTTGTTCCGTTGTATTCTTCTGCTGTGGAGGTCTTGTCTTGGAGGAGCTGACCATGGCCAGACGCCCTTCCTTATGTTATGTATTATAACTACTATGTCCTAGCAGTGGAAACTGGACACACCAAGCTCCCATTCTCTCCAAAACTGTACAATTTTTCTGATGGCAAAATCTTGTGATTCTATCCTGTGAATTTGGAATATGTAATAGGAAGGGAAATTAATATACTAAGGACCATTATTGGATTTATCCAGGAGTAATTGGCTTGTCTTATGTGACCTTAACAGATTCGGATAAGACAAAAACTTCAGTTTTTTTTTCTATTTTTTTTAAAGAATACAGGGGAAATGGCTCAGTAGCATAAGCACTTCCCTGGCAAGTACAAGGGTCTGAGTTCAATCCCCGGTTCCATCAAAAAGCAAAAAACAACAACCAAAAAAAAAATTAAAGAATAGAGAATAATGGTAGAAAAGAGCAACATTAGCAAAGATACAAAATTTCACTAAATGAAGTAATAGGAATTCAACAACGGTTGTGGTATTACATGACGCCATCTACAAATTAGTCGTTCAGGTTACCAGATACCAACGTGTAAGACTGGTTGAAAGGACAAAACAAAAAGGTTGTACGAAATTCAAAAAGAAGAAGAAAAATAAGCCTGGGCTGACATATTTTTTCCCCTGAACCAGGGTTAGTGGAAGTGATTTGTCCCTTGCTTAATAAGATATCTGGTGGGTAAGAGTTGTTAAATTTGATTTTGATTTGCAAAGGTTTTAATTCATGATGGTTTCATTGGAGTATAACTCTATCTCAATTCAAGGCGCATCTCTACAAGAATATGAAATATTCAAGACCGTGATACTAATTTTATGTCTCTGAAATCTACTTTGATCTTTTCTCATATTAGAATGACAGTCGGCACTTATTGTATGAATGTTGGCCTGGCCAGAGATCATGACACAATATAAGCAACCAGTTTACCTATACAGCTAAAGACATTAAACAAGCTCATAAAAAAGCTTAATGCTATATTAATAGTATTTTAAAAATATCATTAGTTTAAAAGAGGAAAGGAGAGGCTGGGGATGGTGGTGCATAGTTTGCAGAGAAGAAACTTGAAAGGTTGAGGCTGGTGGATGAAATGTTTGCGTCCAAAGCAGGAAACACAGAGAGCTCTGTCCCAAAAATGAGCAGACAAAATGTAGGGGGTGAAGTGCTCCTGTGTTTTTTCTCCAGTATCTCATTCAATCAGTGAAATAAAAGCAGGAAAAACAAAGCACAAGAAACATCAATAATAATATTCATGATGTGGCAAAAAGCACGTTGGTGTGACAACTTATAGTAGCTGACTCAGCTTAATTTGTTGTCCCAAGTTATTGTCACCTTTTAATTTTTAATTTAATTCTGTTTTTCCTCTGCTGCTGGCATGTTGTAAATAAAACGTTGGTCTTTGGTTTTGACTCCGGGAATATTTCTCATGGGCTGGAGGTAGGACCGACATTGATGATGGGAATCAATAGCTAATTAACAAGAGAGTATTGGAGAGATTTGACAGGGGAGAAATCCTCATCTTGCATTCTGCGGAGGTCTTTCCCTTTGACTTGAGCATTTGTCGAGTCCTTCAACAGCGTGATGACTTTTATGTACACAGAAATATTCTCTGTGGTTTTCTAGAAAGTCGGCAGCATGGAAACGGCCACTTAACGTGTTTTGCATTGAGATTTAGTGCTGAAAGCAGTGCCCCGTGGAAATGTGTGCAAAGACGTGGAAATTAAAAAACGTAATAGTAACAAAGCACAGGGAACAAGGGACGGGGTTGAAAATGTTTTGAGAACTGGTGAAGGCTAGCATCGATTTCTCCATCTTTGATTTCATTGTGCCACCAAACAGACCTTCACTCCTGAGATGGGGCCAAACCTTAACGTGGATGCACAATTTTCTTTGTAAGTAGTTATGACAGTAAGGAGACTGCTCCCGGAAAGCCCTCCGCCGGAGGGAAAGCTCACTCCTCCCACTGTGCTGCTGATGCTCCTTTACTGCCTTTCTACAGAAGGTAGACCATCATACCAGGAGCAAAGGATTTTTGGAAACATGTTTTTTTTTTTTTTCTTCTGGCATTTCTGGAAAAGAAATGATAGAATTTTCTTGTTCATTCTATGATGTTAATATTGGTAAG
>NW_004525021.1:269942-271593 GCF_000260255.1 Octodon degus
TGGAGGGAAAGGGAGGGGAGGGAGGGGGAAGGGGGAGGGGGAGTGAAGGAAAGAGAAGGAAAGGGAGAGGGAGGGAGGGAGAGGAAGGGAAAGGAGGGGGATGAAGAAAGAGGGAGGGAAGGGGAGGGAAGGAGAGTGAGGGAGGGAAGGAGATGGGGAGGGACTGAGGGAAGGGGGCGGGGGAGAGAAGTCCCTTGGCCACGCAGGACGGAGAGAACTGATGTTGATGGCTCAGAGCCTTCCAGAACCCGGAGGCAGATCTGCCTCAGCAGACAGACGCCTTCACCTGTGTCCCTCAGAATTTTGTACCACGGTTTAGCACCTTGCCTGCCTTCACAGGGGTTTCTTATTCCAAGGATATGTGTGGGCTTTGGATTGCAAACTCGCAAATTGTGTAGAGGCAGCTGAGGAATCATCCCCAGGAAAACTGCTTTTGTTTCCCAGAATTGGGGAGAAAAAGATGACTTCATATTGGCTTTGAGGAAAATCACTGTATCTTCACCATGGAGGACCTGTCTTCCTAATCCAAGTTGATTTTCACATGAACAACTGCGTAAATTTTTAAGAAAAATGTTTGTCTTTTCTTTATTTGGTACAGGGTGTCACTACACAACTCCAACTCATAGTGATCCTCCTGTCTCAGCCTCCCCAGCACTGGGATTACAGGTGTGCATCTCCACATCTGGATTTCGGCCTGGCAAGGTGCCCCTGAGTTGTGGGGACAGAATGGCCAGCTGTGTCGGGGATCGAACTCTGGTCCTTGCGCTTGCCAGGCACACGAAGTGCTTAGACCACCGAGCTATCTTCTAGAATATTAATGGAGATTCTCCACCATTGGATGGAGGTACTTAAATAAAAATAGAGGGGAGAAACATGGGATTAGCTGTTTCTTAATTAAATCATCACTTTTCTTCCCGTCTCGTTGTGTCATGGTTGTGGAATGTGTTCTCAGAGGACAATTTCTTAGCTGGTAGTGAAGGTCTCTGCCCAAATGTAAAGTATAGCCCTGCCCTCAAAGACAGAAATTAACTTTCCCAAAAGGAGCTTGTGCTGCAGAATTCTTAATTTCGAAGTAAAGTATCAAACCGCCACAAAGTCGCGGCACTGAATTGCAATGTAGCCATCCCTTCAGGAATTAAATGCATGTACTCAGGAAAACAGCAGTAATGAAGACAAATGCAAAGCTTTTCAAATTTAGGCTCGCCTCCCATGCCAACGTCATGAACACGCAACATACACTCTGAGTCCCAACATGCAACTCTCCTGCTCTCTGCCACGGAAGATTAGGCACGCTCAGCCTGCGCTGCAAACTTGGTGAACAACTGTCATTTTCATTCCTGGTTTTATAATCTAGGGGAGATGCAAAATATTTTCTCGTCTGTTCCTCTTCCTGCTTTTCTTTTTTTTTCAAGTTTTATTGATAAACGTATAGCAATGAGACAGTTTCAAATCAAATCGGAAGTACAGATTCAACAAATAATACACTGCATATATTCTTCTTTGTGGTTAATTGCTGTACAAGATGCAGACTTGTGATCCTATTTACAAACACCATTAGAAAAATCATTCTATTCATTAAGAGAATGCAACTATATATCTATCCTAACCACTTTGAAAACACAGATACAAAATTGACATTCATAGTTATACC
>NW_004525021.1:273278-283318 GCF_000260255.1 Octodon degus
GAAGCCAGGCAGCCCAGCGTCCACCGAGGGAAATCCTTGCTTGCAGCCTCAGTTTTTAAGTGCCTTTTCGGTGTGTGTATTTTCTTGCTAATCTGACTGAGGTTGAAAGTATTGACACAGAATTTTACCTCCAACCCCCACCAGAGAAGGCATGGATGAATCATTTTGAAGATTCCAGACCTCTGTCCAACTCAGAATAAAAACAAGCCTAATCCAAAAAGGCGATGGAGGGATTGACGGAATGCCTGTGATGACGAAGACACACTATAAATGGAAATTTTATAGAACATGTAAATTCTCATGCGTGCGTGCCTGGCTTTCAATCACCCGTCATTAGAGGAAAGTCATTTGTCCAATAAGAATGTTGTGTAATAATCTACGGTGGAATAGTGGAAACACAAATAATCCCACAAATTATGACACTTGTGACAAAGTAGGGATCTTGAATAGAATCGGTGTCTGTATGGAGACCTATCCTTCCTGTGCTTCTCCTCCGCTACACCGAGAGAAGCTTTCTCCTTGGGCTCGGTCTTCCCGACTTCCTGTCTCCTTTTATTTTTCTTTTCCACTTCCGTTCGTTAAAATATTTTAAGAAAAAAAAGTGTCACAATCCAATAAGAAAATAAAAGTAGCTACTACATGGTGTATTAGTATCTTTTCTAAAAATTAATTTTATTTTTGTTTCAAAAGTAAAAAGCAAAACTAAGTACAGAAATCAGAAACAAACATAGTAACAGGGCAACCTAAAACAATACATATTTTCTTTCTTTCTCTTTTATTTTTGGTGGAACCAGGGATTGAACTCAGGCCCTTGCATTTGACAGGCGAGCAGTTATTCTACTGAGCTGTCTGTATGGTCCCTACAACGCATATCTTCAAAACGAGAAATGTGCTTAACAATGGTTGTTATATTACCTATTTTTTAATCTTTTATTCATTTTAATGAGAAAAAAGATAAAATAGCAACGAAACAGTTTCAAAAGAGGTTACTAGGACGCTTCTATTAATTAACACATTGCATATTGTTGTGCTTGTAGTAGCTTTTCAAAGGGCAAGATGCAGATGTGATATCTTGTCCAAACAATATTACTACAAACCTTTCTTCTCACTGAGCTCACAGACAGTAGCTGCATATCTACGCTATCTTGTATATACAAATACTATCTTCAAATGTTACTCAGTAGAATAAATTTTTTGTCATCTGTGCAGCTTTTGTGAGAAGCTCTGATTTATGTTGCACACTTAAAAGTTGAATTATTCTTTTATTTTCTTTCGAGTTTGTAGAGAACAGCTATTGGGCCGGGGAGATGGCTCAGTGGAATAAATGCTTCCCTGGCAAGCACAAGGGCCTGAGTTCAATCCCCAGTTTCGCCAAAAAAAAAAAAAAAAGAAAGAAAGAAAGAAAGAAAAAGAATAGCTATTAACCACCTTGAGTATTTAAACTTATATGTTTTGGTAGTCTATATTATTTACAGTTGAGAACTTTTAACAGGAAAACAATTAGGTTTATTTAACTACATCATGGGGCTGGGGAGAAAGCTCAGTGGAATAAGCGCTTGCCTGGCAAGAACCAAAGGGTCTCAGTTCAATCCCCGGTTTAATCCCAGTGAATCCCCAGTTGCACCAAAAAAAATTAAAAAATAAAATAAAAAAATAAAACTACATCCTTTCTCTATTTTCCATATATTGCAATGGTGAAAGGCAGCCTCTGTCCATTACTATCTCTGTCTCTATCTCTTTCTCTCTCTATCTCTCTGTCTCTCTCTCTCGCTCTGTCTCTGTCTCTCTCTCTCTCGCTAATTTCTTAATCTTTCACCAATTTGTATTCTTCCCTACAGTGCTCTCTTGGTGCATCCTGCAGAGATGGACTTGGTGGGTGTGTTGTCTACACCAGGAGCACCCAGTTCTTGGAGCACACTGGAGGCTCAGAGTGTGTCGCTGACCTCGGTGAGCATTTTCATGCAAGATCATTCTTGGAATGAAAAGTTGAATAGCAGTTAGTGAAAGATTAGAAAAGATAACAGATGAACAACAGTGCACAAGAGGGAAAGACTAGAAGGCATTCTGGAAAAAAAGAAAGGGTGTAAGGCCTTACTTCAGTAACAGGATACATTTTAGTGGACGTGAGGCTGGTTATAGCTTGCAAGTTTTGCAGACCCACACTCACAGGAACAGCGAAGGCAAGGCAAGCGTTGGGGTTCAGTCTTAAGAGAAGGAAACGACAGCTGTAGATTATCATTTCAAAAATCAATTTATGAAGGACATTAGGATATTTGCTGGGCCTTCTTATAATTTGTATACATTTACGATGAGCTGTAAGCACGGCACTTTGAGGGGAAAACACTTCCTGACTGACCATTAACTCTACGTCAGGGTGAGGATCTAAGCAATCACTGAGCTCTTCGGGTTTAGTGCCAGGTCCGACAGTTAGTCATGCCTGCTGCATACCTATCGTAAAACAGGCTTTGTGTTAGATGATTGTGCACAATTGGAGGCTAATGGGAGTGTTCTGACCATGCTTAATGCATGTGAGGCTAAGCTACAATGTTTGATAAGTTGGACGTAGCAAATGCATTTGAAAAAATTATTTATTGATTTAGCACAGGATCTTGCTACACAGCTGGGACTCCTAGTGATCCTCCTGACTCAGCCTCCCCAGCGCTGGGATTACAGGTCTGCACCGCCCCGCCAGGACTCGGTGGCTGCCTCAGCACCCGGGGCAGGCACAGCATGTGGTCCCAGGGATCAAATCTGGATCCTTGCGCTTCCTTGCCAGGTGGGTGCTTAGTCTGCTGGGCTACCTCCCCAGCCACACAAAATGCATTATTGATTTAAGATACTTTCAGATTGAAATGGCCTTTACCCAGGTGTACCTTAATTAGAAGTTGCATAGTATAAAAGACCAGCGCTATTCAATAACATATTTTTGTTGCTAAGATGAAATGTTCAGTATGTTAATAGCATTCAATGATTTTTTTCACTTATGATATCCTCAGAATATGAAGTATTTTTAGAATATAATTTATTTGTAAATCAAAGAATATCTATCTCACAGGATTTTTTTTTCCTTTTTCGAAGCAATATATTAGAAGAATGGGATGGTCGTGCATACCTGTAATCTCAGAACTCTGGGCAGGAGAGGCAGGATAACTGAGAGTTTTATTTTATTTTATGTTTTTTGTATTTTAGGGAAAGGTCTACAGGGTGTTCAGGGTCTCACTAATAGATCTGACTTGTAGTGATCCACCAGTCTACAGCCGCCCAAGAGTTGGGATTGCAGGTATGTGCCACCACACCCAATCTCAATCCCCATCTCAGCACAACCTGGGAGAGGGGCTGTCATGGCAGGCCTGGGGATCAAACCCATGGCCTCTGGGCGAGAGTTTCATTTTAGATTGGGCAATATAGCAAGATTCTGAATCAAAACTAAAAATAAAATGTACAGAGAATTTAGCTTAGTGAGATGTTGCTGGATTCAGTCTCCAGCCATGTGTGTGTGTGTAGGGATAATTTAGAACTAGTCATTACTGAAATGAGCAAAAATATCGTGTACTGCCTGAATAAACTATTGTTCACTCCGCAATTGCCACCTTCATGCGGCAGGATTTGTCCTGGTGACTGGACTGAATTGCGAGGATTATATATATACATATGTTATAGGTCCAGTGAAGTTATTCTCAACAAACAACATTAATTGAATAGGGGCACAATTGTGGTTGACGTATTCAACCACAACAGAAATTTAATAATTGGGGAGTAATTTGTTACTCCCCAAAATACTCCGGACATTGCACAAGCTCCTGGTTTAGAATTAAAATGTTGAAATGTTTTGGGAATGGAAAAACTTATGCGTTGCTTGTAAACTACTTGTAATGAGGGAAAGTGAGAAAAAAGGATATAAAAAAATAAACGCAGGGCCAGGGAGGTAGCTCAGTAGAATAAACACCTGCCTGGCAAGCGCAGCGTTCCGAGTTCAATCCCTGGTATCATGCAAAAAAACAAAAACAAATAAACAAACAAATAAAAGTTCATGCTAAATCGTAACTGTAATAGAACATGTTTATCTGCCAAACAATATGTAAAATATTTTGGGATTAGATAACTGAGACTTCCTTGTGTAAGCACACCATGAGACTAGTATTTTTTGCTCTTGAACACAAACTCCAGCCTTGAAATATAGTGAGGGGAAGGGCGGCCAGGCATCCGATGAGCTGCGGCAATTGTGTGTGTGTGTGTGTGTGTGTGTGTGTGTGTGTGTGTGTGTGTGTGTGAAGGGTGTATGCCAGCTAATTTGGATATTTGGTTCAGTCCGTGCTCAGGTGGCTCCGAGGCAGAGTGGCACAAGGCAGAGGGAGACGTTCATGGTAGCAAAGGCCGCGAAACAGCAAGAGCAAAAGCGAGGAGGAGCAGGAACAGCGGCTGCAGAGAGAGAATCTGTCTCCCTTATGTTGCATTTAGACTATCCGCCCCCCGCTGAGTGCAGCACTCACACCCATAATCCCAGCAGCACTCATACCCATAATCCCAGCAGCACTCACACCCATAATCCCAGCAGCACTCACACCCATAATCCCAGCAGCACTCACACCCATAATCCCAGCAGAACCCACACCTGTAATTCCAGCAGCATTCACACCCGTAATCCCAGCCAAACTCACGCCCGTAATCCCAGTGGATAATGATTTAATCACAAACTCCAGAAGTCCACCCCATGACTTCACGAGGCTTCAGGGGTTAGCTACACACAAACCATAACATGAGGAAACCTAAACAACTAATTTAAAGGTTACATCAGGCAATACAACAACTATTGTTGCATTAAAATTATATAGTGAGAGGAAAAAAATATATATAGTGAGAGGATAACAAAAGAAAAAAATAAACAAAAAGAAAATCAGAACAAATTATTTTGTATTGTTACAAAAAACCATTAATAAAAATTTGGGAAATACGGGCCAGGAGATGACTCAGTAGAATAAGCACTTCCCTGGGAAGCACAAGAGGCTGAGTTCAATCCCTGGTTCAGCAAATAAATAAATAAATAAATAAATAAATAAATAAAACAAAATTAGGAAATATGACAGACCAGATAAACTACATGTATTCTATTCAGAGAGTGCACAGGACTGTTTTTTTTTTAAATTTTATTGATAAACAGCAATGAGACAGTTTCAAATCAAATCAGAAGTACAGTTTCAACAAATAACACACTGCATTGCACAATAAACTTTTCTTCCCATCACAGAACAATATTCTAATGAAGAAAACAAACTAAATTTAATCTGTCTTATTTCTTCTCTTATTAATAAAATTATTATGGTCATTTTAATATACTCTCTAAAAATATGAGTAGAATAATGACAATTATAATGTTATTTTTAAAGATACATTTTCCTACTGTGTATTATTGCCAAAATTTAAAACACATAACTTTAGAAGTTTGGTATACAGCAATAGCGAATGTACAAATACAACAGTATTAAAAACAGAAAAAGAAACACTCATATGTAACTTTTTGTTGTAGTTGTTTTTCTGTTTTTTTTTTTCTTTCTGTATTTTAGGGGAAGGGTCTACAGGGTTTTCAGGGTCTCACTGCTAGATCAGACTCATAGTGACCCCCCTGTTCACAGCCTCCCAAGAGCTGGGATTACAGGCACGTGCTGCCATGCACAGTCTCAACTTTGGATAGTGAAGCAAAACCATTTTAATGTTTCTTGCATTAAATTATTGTAACACTGCTGATGTACATAGTAACATAGTATTATGTTTTATATTTATGTGAATATATTTTCATGTAGAAAAAATTCCCATATCCTTCCCATTCCCATATCCTACTTCCCATATCCTTAATTTTCTAATTCCTGCTAGAAAACTAACCATTCCAATTTATGAATGCCTTTCTCAGATATGTTGCCACAAAGAAGGACAAGTTTGTGACATTCATAAAAACAATGGGTTAAATTTGATACAATCATGCTCATGAAAAGGGCCAAATAGCTTCAGGTGTTGCTGGGACAAAAAACCTGACACCCAAGAGGAAGGAGGTAAAAGTTGATTTAGCTCACAGTTGGTGGAGGTTTCGGTCACTACTCGGCTGGCTCCCAGGTAGATTGGTGCAAGGCAGAGGGAAGCAGCTCAATCTGGAGGAAAACAGCAAAGAGCAAAGGGACGGGCCGCAGCCAGGGCAGCTAGCGAGCCTCTCCCACCTCCTTGCAATATAAACAAGCTACCCTGGGCTGGGGGTGCAGAACTCCCACAACATCCGTGCCCTACTGTCGCACAGGAGGAGGAAGTTTACAGAGCAAGAACCCCGGCTTCCTGCTGATTCCCTTAATTAAAGTTGTAAACCTCCCAAGTTGACTGGATGCATCAAGCACTACAGGGAGAGAAATGGGGAACCACATGCTGTGATTCCCTAAAAGGAGCAGCTTAGACTGGGACAAAGATATTTTCTACTTCTTATCAGTGATGATTTTCAGGAAAAGCAGAGAGGGAGAGAGATGAGGGGAAGGGTCAGAAAAAGGGAGGGAGGGGAGAGGGAGAGACAGCAGGGCAATTTTTGGAGCAGAGATTTAGAGATTATGTGCTTGGGCAAACACCACGGACTCCTGCACAAAGAAAATTTCCATGTGTAATTTTTTTTAGCAATACTGGAAAAGCCATGTCAACAGTCTTCCACAGAAGCCAGTTTTTTTAAAGAAAGATCTGAGAACAGGGGTCAGGGAGTTAGCTCAGTAGAATCAGTGCTTGCCTGGCAAGTGCAAAGGCCTGAGTTCAATCTCTGGTACCGAAAAAAGAAAGAAAGAAAGAAAGAAAGAAAGAAAGAAAGAAAGAAAGAAAGAAAGAAAGAAAGAAAGAAAGAAAGAAAGAAAAGAAAGATCTCAGAACAGAAAAAAATGAAAGCAGTCATCAGCCTTGATTTTCTTGTAGTGTCCTGAGGTTGCAAGTTGGAGCTGTCATCTCTGTTCCTCAGGGCTGCTTGGCCTGTAGCTGCTCCTCTAGCAGATCTTAGACTTTATTACCTATATAGATCATTTCTTCCATCTCTTGTGCAGTTGTTTCTTTGAGTTCCTGGTTTCAGGCTCGATGCTGAAAATAAAACATTACTGGAAGAACTCTAATCAAAGCCATGTATATTTTCTATTTGTAGAACTATACGCAAATCAGAAGGTACATCCTTCATGCATACACAAACAACTCTTCTTTCTCATATTTATTTCCCAGCATATATTTTTAATGCACCTGAATGAAAGAAGTTTTTGTGTGATTTCATTCTGGAGGAAAATGGTTTCATTTTAAATGTTCCCCCTAAATTATAACAGATATGCTGGTGGAAATTTGCCCCATTTTATCATGCACTTATCAGAATGTGATAGGATGGTTGAAGGTGAAAATTGGTAAGGAACATCAGTATGACTGCTGGTTTTTAAAATGCCATCCATAGGATAGCTGTAGGATCATTTTATTGAAAAAATTTTAATCTTTCATCCCATTTTCTCACTAAATTCTGCATGGTAAGAAGCACCTGAATTTTACACTATTATGCAAGAGAACCTCATTTGGGTAGGGCTGGCTGGGTCTGTTGCTTAGCACCATGGTAGGCTGAGGCAGGAGGTGCACAGGCTTTCTTCGCTGAGAAACTTAGAAAAAGCCAGCTCAGTACAAAATCTAAAATAAAGTTCAGGGATAAAATGCTGGATTCAAATGTTGATACTGTCCTGGAGAAAACCTCTTGTGTCTACTTCTAGGGATGGCTTTGAACAACCCTCCTTCTGGGACCCCTTGGTTCCAGGCAGGACCTAAGTACAAATGTCCGAGTTTCAAGGTTCTTGCTAAATAGTTTCGCACATGCTTCGTGCAACTGTCTCGGATTTTAGCCTTTTGCAAAGGCAATTTAGGGAAGCCAGCATTTTACAGGGCTCTGTTCTCAGCATCCTGAGGTCTATTAATATGAATGATTCTGTTCATGAGGAAATTGCAGTGGAATATGGAAAATATAGTGTGCTCGGCTTAACAGGGCAAGGTGCCAGGGGATGAATTCATAATGCAGTGGCAGATTACTAAACAGAAGATTACATATCCCGGAGATGGAAACTTGGAACAGCCACAAGAAAAATCTGGCTCCTGGAAGGCTTTCTTTTGGAGTTGATCGAAACCATAAAATGTTTCAAATAGGATAAAACAGAAGGATGATTTCAGTTATAGAGGTAATACCTGTGATGGCATATTTGGGAATATAATTCTTTCGAGTAGTTGTGACAAATCTGATTTTGTTTTAGGTATATAAAAATCAGCTGGGGAATGTCAAATGTCATTGAAAATAAAGTCTGGGATAAAATATAGTTGAAACTAACTGTATTTTTTGTTGTATTCTACTTGAATTTACACATGACTTAATTAACTATTAACATCAGGATTAGAGCAAAAAACTCACACCTCTACAGATTCATATTGGCTATAGGTAATACTGTACATAGTGGTTCTAGGTTTTTGTAAAAAGATGTAATTTTGAAACTAAAACCAGTGAAGGATCTTGAACCAGTTTCAAAACTCAGTTTACATAAAGCGGTATTTAGATGTATCTAAACAATCAAATGTGAATCTTTTTGTATGCCCAGAATCTGCTTTTGGGTGAAATCTGATTATGCTAAATGCTACAGCTATGTAACTAACATTTCTTTCTTCTTTTCTTTTTTCTATTATTTTATTTCAGTATTTTTTAGCCTGTAAGACTAAAGTCAGGCAAGTTCTCTACTTTTAATATTGAGCCCAGTCATTATTATAATTTTTAATATGTGCTTTTGACTGCTGTATATCATCAAATTTTAAATACAACATGTGGTTCATTCAAATGGAGATTGTCATCTTGTAGACAAAAGCATAATATCACAAGGGTATTTAGGTGAAATATTAGGTGTGTAAATTTGAAGAAAAAGAGGCAATACAATGACAAAAGGTTATGTTCCAATCAGTCTTCAAAAAAAAATAAAACAAAGAAAAGAAAAGAAAAGAAAAAAAATTACTTGAAGTAATGAATTTTCAAAGGAAATACGCTCATCCGCTTTTATGTTGCTTGTGTAGAACTGTCGCCCAAGACTTTGGTACCAAGATCTGATTTCATGGAAGACTTTATTTTTATTTTATTTTATTGTTTTGGTAACTCTACAGGTTAAGGGTAGGATTAAAAAATTATTTTATTGTATACACCTATCATTCTCCATGTAATCTCACAGCATTCAAACCACCTGAGTCTTCAGATGTTAGATTCTCATAAGCAGTTCAAAAGCTAGTAACTTCTCATATGTCATTGAATTAGGGTTCAAGTTTCTGTGAAAATTGAGTACCAGCCCCTCCTGTAGCTCAGGCTGGCCTTAATCTCATGGTCTAGGGCAGAGGGCTCCTGGCCAAAGCAAATGGCCTAAGTTTTATTTATTTATTTCTTCATTCAATCATTTTTTGTGCATTTAGTTGGTACAGGATCTCACTACACAGCTCAGACTTGCGATGATCCTCTTGTTTTCAGCTTGTACAGAACTGGGATTAGAGGTACATGGTACCAAGCTTGGACTCGGTTGCTGGCTGAGCGAACCTGGGGGCAGGGATTCCGTGGCATGTGGTGCTGGGGCTCGAGCCCCATCCCTGGGCTTCCTAACAGGCACTTAGTGCGCTGAGCTATCTCACTGGCCCAATAGTTTTTTTCTTAAAAAAAATAAAATTAACTATTTGAGGTAATGGTGACAGTTTGGAAGGCTGAGACAGGACAATGCAAATCTCAGCCCGTCTTAGAAGATGTAGTGACTTGGTGCGACCCTGTGTCAAATTTAAAAATAAAATTAAAATGAGAAAGAAAGAGGAAGAAAGGGAGAGAAGCGGAGAGGAGTGAGTGAGGGAAAGAGAAAGGAGAAAAGAAGGAAAATATGCAAGGTGGAAGCGAATTAGGGCTGGGGATAGAGCTCAGGGAATCAGGGCCTGCCTGGTGAGCACAAGGTTCTGAATTTGATGAAAGAAAGCATAAAGAAGGAAAAGGAGGAAGGAAGGAA
>NW_004525021.1:283793-291017 GCF_000260255.1 Octodon degus
TATTTATTTATTTATTTGGTGGAACCTGGGGCTGGATAAATTTATGAAGGAAAGATTGCTGATAAATCAATACGAGGGATAGTGAATCTAGATTGATCAATAGACTGATGGAAAGGAGTATGTTATAAAACATATAGAATAACAGATATATAGATTCAGAAATGGGTATATTCATATGTAGATAGAGAGATACGTATGGATGAAATAGAAAACCACACAGATGGATAATTAACATAGGATGAGCAGATAGAATGGTGTTAGATACTGTCGATAGTGGAAAACAGATAGCTGAAGATTTATGGGAAATATCCACGAATAACTAAGACGGACAGATGGAAAGACTAATGTATGAGTACACACACGAAAAGAAGAGAAAAATAGACAAAAGATAGATGATGGGTACATGGATAAATGATTGATAGAGACACAGAGACATAGATAAATACATACATAGATATACAGATAGATGATAGATACATAGATAGATAGATAGATAGACAGATGATAGATAGACAGATAGGTGGTAGATAGATAGATAGATGATAGATATATAGATAGATAGGCAGACAGATGATTGATAGATAGATGATAGATACATAGATAGATAGATGATAGATAGATAGCTAGACAGCTAGGTGATAGACAGATGATAGATAGATAGATAGACAGATAGATGACACTTAGATAGCTAGATGTATGATAGATAGAAAATAGATAGATAGATAAATAATTGATAGAGATGATAGATGATTCATGGATAGATAGATAGACATGATTGATAAATAGACAGATAGATGATAAATACTTAGATAGATAGATAGATAGATGATAGATATTAGACAGTTAGATGATTGATAGATAGATGATTCATAGATAGATGATAGATACATAGATAGACAGATAGATGATAGGTGGTAGATAGATAGACAGATAGATGATAGATACATAGACAGGCAGATAGATGATTGATAGATAGACAGATAGATGATTGATAGACAGATAGATGATAGATACGGAGATAGATAGATAGATGGATGATTGATAGATAGATGGTAGATACATAGAAAGATAGTTGATTGATAGATAGATAGATGATAGATAGATAGATAGATAGATAGATAGAAAGATAGATTATAGATAATAGATACATACATAGACAGATAGATGATAGATACATAGGTAGATAGATAGATGATTGATAGATACATAGATGATAGATACATAGATGGACAGATAGATGATGGATACATAGAGAGATAGATAGCTAGGTGATAGATCATAGATAAATAGATAGGTAGATGGTAGATACATAGATAGATGTTAGATAGATAGACAGATGATAGATAGATAGATAGATAGATAGATAGATAGATAGACAGATGATTCATAGATAGATGATAGATACATAGATAGATAGATGATTGATAAATAGATAGACAGATGACACTTAGCTAGATAGATGATAGATAGATAGATAATAGATAGATAGACAGATAAATGATTGATAGACAGAGATGATAGATGATTCATTGATAGATAGATACACAGCTAGATAGATAGATAGATAGACAGACAGACAGACAGACAGACAGACAGAGTGGTGGAGAGACACCTGAGGACATAGGTAAGAGCCCCAAGGCAGGCTTGTTTAATGTCACGCACTATTTTCTAAACAAAGCATTTTCAACCACTTCCTGTCCACTCAGGGACCTAAATTCACAGCGACCTGAGCCTTGCTTTCCAAAGGCTGCTTCTTGATCCCTGTCGTGCAGCCAGCATGGAGATCAAGCTCAGCGTGGGCAGCTGCAGGGCGCCTTCCTGTGCTGTCTAGTTTGTGTGCCCCCATTTGGACCTCTTCATTTTCTCAAGACTTGTGTAACACTCCCCAGAGACCAGAAAAGTGCATTGTATTATTATTTTTTATTTTTAGAGCAGAATGCTATATCGGTCCCTGATCCTTTGAGGAATTTTATTATTAATTGATTGATGGATTGATAGGGAAGGAAGTCAATTATTAATTGACTTTTGGGTTAACAATCAATTGACTGATTGATTGTTGGGGAAGAAAGAGGCTTGGGGTTAAATTTAGGTTCAGCTGTATCCCCAGCCCTGAATATTATTTGGATATCCTTGTGCAGCACACAGGGAGAGGAGTCACCCTAGCACATGTTACACCAACTTGCAGCCTTGGAGACCTGCACAGTGCATGTCCCCCAAAAGGCTGTTAAACCCTTTGAGTGCATTAAATGAGAATCAGACTTCTACAAAAGGCAGGGTGGGAAAAAGTTTAGGAAACAGAACTGCAACTCCCTTCTGATGAACCACGTCTGAAACATGTCAACCACACATGGAATAAACTTACCTCGGTCAATTAGCCTGCTGGGAGAAGTACTTTCATCAGCACAGGTTGATGCAATATTTAAATTGCTGTGAATGTTTTTAAAATGCTAAGGTAAGTGGGAGTGATAGAGTCAAAGAAAAATATCAAAAAACAAAACAGGTATGGGGTAGGGAGATAGCTCAGTGGTCTAAGTGCCTGCGTGTGAAAAGCTGTGACCCGGGTTCGATCCGTGGCAGCAGACGCTGTGCTGGCCCTAACCTGGACACACTGAGCTGGCCACGGAAAGCAGGCATGGTGGCCCAGGTCTGTAATCCCAGCACTGGGGAGGCTGAAACAGGAGGATCACTACGAATCTGAGCTGCATACTGAGACCCTGTACCAAATACATAGATAAAAAAAGACATAGACAAAGAAAAGAGATTCAGTCAAAATTTACATTAAAAAAATGATTTCAGTTGTCGGTTAACTATTTAAGAATTCAAGTCCTGTTGGGTTTTGAAGGAGTTAGAAAGGTTATTCTTAGGACATTTTCAGAAATGGTTGTAAGAGCGTCGTAAAAGCTAATGAGAAAACGCAGTGTGGGACTAAACTGGGGGAAAAAGAGATTAAAGCCAATGACCTGAATATCTTTCTCTGCGAGAAGAAGCAGGTGGGGTAGGCTGATTCTTTGGAAACCCTCATCCCCCAGGACCTGCTCGTAAATGGGCTTGCTTATTTTCTAGAGAAGCAGCAGCAAAATATTCTGAGCTGGAATTTGTGAAGGACAAGTTCTTTAACTCACAAAACCGGTGTGTGTTCTGCAGGACAAAATGCAAGGCATAAGCAGCTTCAAGGAGAATGTTGGATTATAGTCCCAGAGGGTTCACTCTGGGGCAATCTGGGTCCAGAGCAGAAGGTTCGTGGTGCACAGGCTCGGTGGAAGGTACGTGAGGTACTAAGAGAGCCAGAAGGGAAGGATTTAAGAGTCAGGATGCGAACATCCTTTAAATGCACACCCCTGTGACCTGCAGCCTCCAGCCCTCCTCACTTCTGAATGGCTCATGCGGATGTGGCCTCTTCCAGGATTTAGTTCATCAAGGAGATTAGCGATTTCAGACCCGCATCTGCTGCACTTGGTGAAGCATCCTGGGGAGAGGCCCTGATGCTTTGTACCTAGACCCAAGCTGGTGGAAACCGAAGTCTGAAAGCAAAGTGTCTGCCCTTAACTACATTTGGAAATTCTGGAACAGGATTGTTTCTCACTTCATCCAGCTTGCATTGGTTAAGCACAATTATTGGGGTCGCTTTCGTAGTGGATATATCGACCTAAGTCAACTTTGTTTTTAATCTGCATTGTCCCTAGTATCTTGAGGTCTTATAAAATCTTTAGTCATGCTGCATTAGAGCTAACCCTAGAGTGTGAATCTGTCTTCAAAGAACAGCACCTATGACATCCTCAGGTCCAAGTAATATATCTGTTTCGATTTCTAAGAGTGAAGATTAGATAACTATGTATAATAAACAGAAAAATGCCCTGCTAAGACATATACACGCACACAGACAGACAAAAGAGATGCAACAGGTGGTTGGGTAAAATAGAGATTTTAATAGTGATTTAAAAGTAGATGGAAATAAACAGAAATGCATCACATAGATAGACGAGAGGTATTGATTGTAGATAGGTGATAGAGATGATAGGTAGATAGATTGATGATAGGATGCATAGATGATAGGTGATAGATTAGATAGATAGATAGATAGATAGATAGATAGATGACAGGATGGATAGATGGTAGATGTTAGATAGGTAGATAGATGACAGGATGGATAGATGATAGATAGATAGATAGATAGATAGATAGATAGATAGATAGATGATAGATAGATAGATAGATAGATACATAGATACATAGATACATAGATAGATAGATAGATAGATAGATAGATGACAGGATGGATAGATGATAGATGATAGATAGATAGGTAGATAGATAGATAGATGACAGGATGGATAGATGGTAGATGATAGATAGGTAGATAGATAGATAGATCGATGACAGGATGGGTAGATGATAGATAGATAGATAGATAGATAGATAGATAGATAGATAGATAGATGACAGGATGGATAGATGATAGATTAGATAGATAGATAGATAGATAAATAGATAGATAGATAGATGATAGATAGATAGATAGATAGATAGATAGATAGATAGATAGATAGATGACAGGATGGATGATAGATGATAGATGGATAGATCACAGGATGGACAGCTAGATGACAGAATGGATAGATAGTGGATGTTAGATAGATACGTAGATAGATAGATGACAGGATAGATGATAGCTAGATAGATGACAGGATGGATAGATGGTAGATGATAGATAGGTAGGCAGTTAGATAGATGACAGGATGGATAGATGATACATAGATAGATAATGACAGGATGGATAGATGATAGATAGGTAGATAGATAGATGACAGGATGGATAGATGATAGATAGATAGATGATAAATGATAGATGATAGATAGATAGATGATAGATAGATAGATAGATAGATAGATGATAGATAGATAGATAGATAGATAGATAGATAGATAGATGACAGGATGGATAGATGACAGATGATAGATAGATAGATAGATGATAGATGACAGATAGGTAGATGACAGGATGGATAGATGATAGATGATCAATAGATAGGCAGATAGATAGATAGATAGATAGATAGATAGATAGATAGATAGATGACAGGATGGATAGATGATAGATGACAGATAGATAGATGACAGGAATCTATCTATTTCATTGTCTCTAGGAATAATTGAGTGATATCAGTCTGTCTGTCTGTCTATCACTGCTGTATGTATGTATGTATGTTTGTTTGTATCCATCTGTCTATCTCCCTACCTACCTATCTTATCTATCATCTATCCATCCTGTCATCTATCTATCTACCTATCTGTCATCTATCATATATCCATCCTGTCATCTATCTACCTATCATCTATCCATCCTGTCATCTATCTATCATCTATCCATCCTGTCATCTATCTACCTACCTATCCTTATCACAGGATGGATAGCTAGATGACAGAATGGATAGATAGTGGATGTTAGATAGATACGTAGATAGATAGATGACAGGATAGATAGATGATAGCTAGATAGATGACAGGATGGATAGATGGTAGATGATAGATAGGTAGGCAGTTAGGTAGATGACAGGATGGATAGATGATACATAGATAGATAATGACAGGATGGATAGATGATAGATAGGTAGATAGATAGATAGATAGATAGATAGATAGATAGATAGATAGATAGATGACAGGATGGATAGATGACAGATGATAGATAGATAGATAGATAGATGACAGGATGTATAGATGATAGATGATCAATAGATAGGTAGATAGATAGATAGATAGATAGATAGATAGATAGATAGATGAGAGGATGAAAAGATGATAGATGACGGATAGATAGATGACAGGATGGATAGATAATAGATGACAGATAGGTAGATAGATAGATGACAGGATGGATAGATGATAGATAAGATAGGTAGGTAGGGAGATAGACAGATGGATACAAACATATACATACATACATACATACAGCAGTGATAGACAGACAGACAGACAGACAGACAGACAGACAGACAGACTGATATCACTCAATTATTCCTAGAGACAATGAAATAGTGAGGGGGTGGATAAGCGACCATATCCAAAATAACGTCAATCGTAATGATTTGGAAAATTTATATTACAGCAATTTTTAAAAAACTCAACATTTCTATTTTTTACAGTTGTTTTTAAACAATGTGATCTAATACTCTTTTTTTGATAACTTTTTGTTTACACGACCCACACAGTACTATAATATAAAATAGAACACAAAACTGCTAGAATCTGCAAAAGCCGCCATACTGCATCAACAAAATGTGCTGTACAAAAAAAAATCCATTGAGGATTTATAAACAAAATGTGCAGAGCTGTGTGATGAAAAAGCCTGCGAGAAGTCTGAGGGGTGGGTTGTCAAGTCTGAAAACAGCATTGGATTATAAGCCTGACAGCTACAATCTAAAAAATCTACATTTATTCTTATTTTCACCACGCAAGCTTTTCTATTACAACACCACGAGAAGCGTGGATGAATATGTTTCTGTGGAACAACCGGGTGGAAGAAATCCTCTTTCTCACATTGAACACACAGAGCGTTCTGGCGAAGGTCACTTTCTGTCGTCCCACTAAGGATCTTTGGCACAGAGAAAGTTGGTGTAATTTGTTTCCGGTATACTTCTCAGCTACTGGCACTTAGATAAATAGAAATGTGTGACTCTAAAAGATTCGATGTGAAACATAGTTTTTTTTTTTTAAATAATAATTCCGATATGCATCGTTCTAACCAGCAATAGTTTACGTTGTTCTTAGTGGAACAATTTCTGATAGTAAGTTTATTTTTCCTTCTACGTTATTATTTATTTCGGTATTTAATTTACTTTAACTATCTAATTTACTTTAACTTTCAGGTATCTGAAGGATTTCTTTCTGGATTTTTTTAGGGTATTGTTTTCTGTCCAGACAGCACTTAATCACCATGCTGCAGGTTTCAGAAAAGATAAAGTATTTATTGAGAATTGGCAGGTGCACAGGCAGAACTGCTATCTGTACAGCCAACCAGTTTCTCGTGGCATAGCCAGAAGACAAATATACTTGCTTTAGTTGTAGATATTTGAAACTGAGTACACCCACTGAAGAATTGTGAGTTACAACTTATTTTCTTTCAAAATTTTATTGATAAACAGCAATGAGACAGTTTCAAATCAAATCGGAAGTACAGTTTCAACAAATAATACACTGCATATATTCTTCTTAGTGGTTAATTGC
>NW_004525021.1:294281-294894 GCF_000260255.1 Octodon degus
GAAAACACGCATTTGGATCCTGGGTCCTCAGATTATGGCTGGGAAGGGAAAAGAAGGCCTGGGGGCTGGTGTGCACCCTCAGCAACATACGGACTAAGACGGATCCCTGTGGAGATCGGGAGGCGCTTCTGTAGCAGTGCTGCTGTGGAAGTTGTGCAGATAGCAAGTAGTTCCACTAGAGAGAAATCGTAGGTGCTTCGCTGGCTGTGTCAGGCTCTGCTGCTCAACTCCTGGCCACAGCTCAAAGATTTTTGCAATTATTTAAGTTTAGTATAAATATTCTTATGTGAATTTCTATGCCACTCCAAATACACACGCTGATAATAGCTAAAGGGAGCTGGCCAAAGTGGGGCAGGCTTGTTATCCTACTGCTGTGTGAGGCTGAGGCAGGGTGATCCCTAATTTGGATCGAGCCTGAGCAAATCAGTGACATGCGTATGTACTTGATTGTGTAGCTCAGTGACGACACTCCAAATTCAATTGTTAGTAAGAAAATCAATCAATCCATCCATCCCCTTCCATTCATCCATCCACCCATCCACTCACCCATCCAGCCACACAAGTATCCATCTATCCATCCATCATGCATCCATCTACCCACCTATCCATCCAT
>NW_004525021.1:295844-296506 GCF_000260255.1 Octodon degus
CCATCCATCCATCCAGCCAGCCAGCCAGCCATCCACCCATCCGTCCACCCATCCATCCATCCACCCATCCACCCACCAATCCATCCACCCACACATCCATCCACCCATCCATCCATCCATCCATCCACCCATCCATCCACTCATCCATCCACCCATCCACCCATCCATCCACCCACCCTTTCTTCCAACCACCCATCCACCCACGCACTCATCCAGCTCATCCATCCACCCATCATATATCAACAAACGGTTTTTCCACTGGTAGTACTGAAGTCATATCCATGGGAACCTGTTCTCTTCTCTGTTTTGTTGAGATTTATAAAAATGACTTTTTTATTCTATCATTTAACATTTCAATTATTGTCAATGTCATCAGAGCACGGTAGACCAGCAACCCTAAGTTCTAAATGACCCAAGTCGATAGAAGATCTCACAATTCATATGATGTGATAATTAGGATTAAAACCACACATGTGCTGAAATATTGTGCAAAACTGCGTTCCAGCTCTGTGCATATATTGTGCATAAAATATGAAAAATTTTGTGTTTGCACATAGATCCCATACCCCAGGATCTCATTAGATACAGGAAAAAAGTTTCAGAAAAAAAAATTTTAACTCCAAACTCTGAAATACTTACAATCTCAGCATTTTATTTTTTTA
>NW_004525021.1:296805-298199 GCF_000260255.1 Octodon degus
TCCTGCATTGAAGTGAACAGTGAGAGGCTGTGTTGTGTGGTCAGTTTTGCATGCCTGTGTCTGGTAATCTGAACAATTTGTGTTTTGTCTTTTCAATAAAAATAGCTTCAAAGAGAAAGAAGAAAAATAAAGTAGATACAAAACCATGCACAAAATTATTTAAAAGGAAAGTGAGATACTGTTTATTTATTTATTTATTTGGTACAGATTCTCACTACACTGCTTGAGCTCATAGTGACCCTCCTGCCTCAGCCTCATCAGCCCTGTGATTACATGCCTGGTTTCAGTGATCAGAACAGAAAGCACAGGATTATGGGGCTGGCCCTGCAGGCAGTATTGGGGATTGAAGCCGGGTGCTTGAGTTTGCCAGGCAGGTGCTGAACTATTTCCCCAGCCCCGACACCTTATATCAACACTCAAGAGCAGAAATATTGTTTTAAAGGAAGTAAAACCTATGTAGTATAAGTTTGTGAAGACAATATGGGATGTTAATATTTCAAGAAATAGACATTGTAGCAATGCAAGCATTAGACCTGAAAATTGTTGTTTGCTCAGAAGCATAGTATATTTCCAAGACTATTCCATCCTTCTGTCCACTAACAGCGTGTGAAAATAAACTTAGACCATAGATAAACTTAACCACATAATTATCTATATGTCTTTAGATTCTTATCTACAATACTTGAAGTCTTACATTTTGACTAGAAGGCTGAGAGTACAATTGTGAGTTTTGTCATCGTTGTACTGTCTGCTACCATAATAAATTCATTTGCTCTTTGGATTGTCTGAATTTATTAATTTATTTGGATTCATATCTGTTTAATCTCAGAAAACTTGTGGGAGCTCACGTTTCAAATAGTTTTGTGGAAAATCCTGCAAAGACAACTATGATTTTCCATATTATGCTTAATAGGAAAGTTTTGTCACAAATTTAAATACATTCCCAATATACAGTGTAAGGAGAGGCAAATCTCAGCTCAGTATATTGATTTCTCAAGCCGTGAAGGATAAACACAGAATCGGCACCACAAATGCTACCATAAATTTAATCAATATTTTCACAAGAAATGATCCTGGTGCTTATCATGATTTTACGTGCTAAACTTGGATTTCATTGTCTGGAAAATTGTTTAAATAATATCATGTACAACTTCATGGCAGCCTTTGAGCTCCTGGAAATCCCAGTGATAAAATTACATCTCCCTCATCTGTGAAGAACAGTTAGAAACACAATATGGATAAAGAGATAGATTTTGGAACACGGGATTTGTGTGTTAGTTAAAATTTTTTTTTTACTAAATTAAGGAAAACTAGGTCTGGGCGTGTAGCTCAGTGGCACAGTGCCTGCCTGGCAAGTGCAAGGTCCTGAGTTCGATTCCTAGTGCCAACCAACC
>NW_004525021.1:298345-309575 GCF_000260255.1 Octodon degus
GGTTTAATACCTAGTACTGCAATAACTAGATAGATAGATAGATAGATAGATAGATAGATAGATAGATAGACAGCCAGAAAGATAAGTAGAGAAATAAAAAAAATAGATAGGCAATAAGATGATAGATAGATACAAAGACAGACAGGAAGATAGATAGATGCATACATATATACATACATAGACAGATAGAAAGATATATAGGTAGATAGATGATAGATAGATAAGATAGATAGATAGATAGATAGATAGATAGATAGATAGATGATAGATAGATAGAAGATAGATAGATAGATGATTGATAGATAGATGATAGATAGATGATAGGTAGATAAATGATAGATGACATAGATAGATGATAGATACATAGACAGATAGATAGAAAGATAGATAGATACATACATACATACATACATATATACATACATACATACATACATATATATACACATAGACAGACAGATAGATAGACAGACAGACAGACAGATAGACAGGCAGACAGAAAGGATGTATAGATGATAGATAGATAGATGATAGATAGATAGATAGATAGATGATAGATAGATAGATAGATAGATAGATAGATAGATAGATAGAGAATGCATAGATAGATATAAAGGATGGGTAGATAGATAGATACATAGATACATAGATACATAGACAGACAGAAAGATAGATACAGAGATAGATAAATACATAGACAGACAGATAGAAAGATAAATAGGACAGATAGATAGATGATGATAGATAGATAGATAGATAGATAGATAGATAGATAGACAGATGATAGATGATAGATAGATAGATAGATAGATAGATAGATAGATAGATTGATTGATTGATAGATAGATAGAATGGATAGATAGACATAAAGAATGGGTAGATAGATTAGATAGATAGATAGATAGATAGATAGATAGATAGATAGACAGATAGATAGATAGACAGATAGAGAGACATAAAGGATGGGTAGCTAGCTAGCTAGTTAGATAGATAAACAGATAGACATAAAGGAAGGATAGATGATAGATAGATAGATAGATAAATAGATAGATAGATAGATAGATAGATAGATAGATAGATAGATAGATAGATGATAGATAGATGGATAGAGATAGATAGACAGACAGACAGACAGACAGACAGACAGACAGATAGATAGATAGATAGAGAGATAGATAGAGAGATAGATAGAGAGATAGATAGAGAGAAAGAGAGATAGGACAGACAGATGATAGATAGATAGATGATAGATAGATAGATAGATAGATAGATAGATAGATAGATAGATGATAGAATGTATAGATAGACATAAAGGATGCGTAGATAGATAAATAGATAGATAGATAGATAGATAGATAGATAGATAGATAGATAGATAGATGATAGATAGATTGATAGATAGATAAATGGATAGATAGATAGATAGATAGATAGGTGGATAGACACATAGATAGAATGGATAGATAGACATAAAGGATGGGTAGATAGATAGATAGATAGATACATAGACAGACATAAAGGATGGGTAGATAGATAGATAGATAGATAGATAGATAGATAATAGATAGATAGATAGATAGATAGATAGATAGAAAGATAGATAGATAGATAGATAGACACATATATAGATAGATACATACATATATACATAGACAGACAGACAGATAGATACAGAGATAGATAGATAGATAGATAGATAGATAGATAGATAGATGATAAATAAATAGATAAAATAGATATCAGGATAAGTGGATATATGATATATAATACTCAGATGATAGTAAACAATGACAGAACAGTCAAATCACTGCTAAATAACTAGATAACTAGATAACCAGAGAGATACAGAGACTGTTGAGTGGAACTCGATTGCATAGAATAAATTTATCCCATTATTTTGATTTTCAAACTTCCTTCACTAAAATGCAACACCTGTAACTAAGTATTCTCAGCCACATAAATGCTGCGCGGGTTGATATTTGAAGGTATTCATTTCTACGTCCACTGCACAGATTGGGGCATACGAAGCAGGAGGGTTAATTTCTTTAAAGATAGACTTGAATAGCAATATTTATGTATTTATTTATTATTCGTTTTAGTGAGAAAAGTAAGCAGGAGTTTTAACCTGAGGTAAAATGCAGAAGATGTGTACAGCAAGTAGGAGTAGCATGTCTGACGGTAGGTCCAGCGTTGTGTTTTGCAGAGTTTACTGCAGTGGAATGCAAAATCAATTTCTGTTCTGGTTTGGATTTTTTTTTGGGGGGGTGGGGGCTGGGGGTGGGGGTGGCCCCCGGGGATCAAACTCAGGACCTTGTGCTCGCCAGGAGTTACTCCACTCACCTATCTGCCCAGCCCCCAATTTCTGTTCTGGAACCAAAAGAAATTTTGATGAGGATAGCTCACCCATCCCGGACACTCACTTCTGTTGACATGAAACGCTGCGGCACAGCTGGTAGGTTCCTCTCGGTGGGCTGTTGTGGTTCTTCATGTTGTTCTTCTGGCTAAGGAGGCACTTCAGCTCCTGTGTGCCTAGCTGTTCCAAGCCAGCGAATACCGCTCTGTGTGACACCAGAAGACTGGTAGATACCTGATTCTGCCCCTCTGCTCCTGGATTAGGCCAACCTGAGGCCGGATTATGGGAGATTCCAGAGGTACTCTCAGGCACAGTAGAGACATAAGTCCTGGTCACTTTCACCATCTTTTGTCCCTGCTGTTGTTGAGGCCTAAAATATCTGCACACATGTTCTATGATCAGAACTGGGAGGACTTGCACAGAGACTTAGAGCAGAGAGACTTTGAATTCCCACGTGGGTTGCTCCGCTGCTTAGACTGTAATTTACAATCTCTCTCTGCATCCTGCCTGCCCGTCTACAAGATGTTGCCCTCATGAAGCCCACTGTCCATCCCCTCAGTAATCCCAATCAGGGACTCACATCAAAGCTGTCCTCATCTCTGTTTCTTCCCTCCTCTTGACTACTTGTGCCTGGGATTATGCTCAGGCATAAATGGGTCCCAATTCTCTGTTTTTCATTTCCCGAGGGAACCTTGCACACTGACCACAAACTGAATACACAGCACAGGCTAATATTACAGGAGAAATACATTAAGATGCTCACACCAATTTCTTTTCCATTGTTGCTACTGAGAAATATCAACATTTCCCTTTCATTATCTATGAATTTATTCCCAACTATAAAAAAGCATTATACCTAACAGACTTCTATTAATTCCGTGATGATTTATTCATAGTCTTTAGGATTTATCAAAATACGTATAGCTAACATAAGAAAGACTGAAAGATAACTACAGGGAAATACATTCAAAATTCTTATTTAAAATAAAAAATGCAAAGAAACATGTATTTGTAATCTTAGGAAACAAATATCAATGATCACATATTTCTATGAATCAGGAGAGGATTATGAGTTTTTTCTTAAGGCCCTCAAAACTTATAGATTTTTCCTGAAAATATTTTATTACTTATTAAAGAGAGAAAGGGAGAAACAAATATTATGCTTTAATCAACTGCAACTGTGTACTATTTTGTACACAAGAAGGATTAATTTATGCAGGGACTTCCTGCATAGTATACTATTTTAAGAAGTCAAAACATGAGCCTGGGTGTGGTGGTGCACGCCTGTAATCCCAGCTCTGGGGAGGCTGAGGCAGGAGGATCACTATGAGTCTGAGTGGCATAGCAAGACCGTGTATTGAAAGAATATAAAATATAATACAAATAATGATCGAAGAAACCAATCACAACCCTGTAAATAAAGAAAACTTAAATATTAAGCAGAAAGGTTATTTTTCTTTGAACTTGGGAGATGCACTGTGTGTCAATTCCTAATTTCAGAAAGCCGTGTCAATGTTCTTATACTTCTGAACATCAAATGTGTGATTAAGTTAGTTAAAAATAGAGTATGTGGTGGAAGGGTTAATTATGGTACAAAAGAAGCTTACCAGGTATTATTTAGGACATCTAGTTACATTTTAGGATTTTTTTTCTTCCAGTACTTGGTGTCAAATCAAGCTCTCTAGCACTGAGCTAGGTCATTATCCCTTTTGGGTGTTTTGAGAGAAACTCTCACTTAACCACATGTGTTAGACTTCAACTTGTGATACTCCTGCTTCAGACCGAGATTCAAAAAATGCAACACTGTGTCTGGCTTATTCAGGAATATCTTTGATTGAAGTCCATTTGCAGTAAAGTCCCTGTTCGTATGTCTGTGAATTCATGTTTCTATAAGCAATTAATTTAATTTTCTGCCTAACATTCAAGGCTCCTTGCTTAATTATGAACACATTGTGATTGATAAGGTTTCAATTTACTTTTCTAGCATTTCACAATGGATGTGGAAAATGATTTCCGTAAGATATATTTCATTAAGAATTTCTTGCTAGGGGCCGGGGAGATGGCTCAGTGGAATATACGCTTCCCTGGCAAGAGCAAGGACCTGAGTTCACTCCCTGGTTCTGAAAAAAAAAAGAAAAGAAAAAGAAAAAGAAAAAGAAAAAAGAAAAAAAAGAGAAAGCCTCACAGCACCCAGTGTCTAGTGTCTCAGTTTCTTTTCTCTTGTTGCTGGGACAAAAATTCCTGACACCCAAAATTGAGGAAAGAAAGGTTTATTTGGTTCATGGTTTGTGGAGGTTTCAGCCCATACTCGGCTGGCTCCAAGAAAGGAGAGACAAAAGGAAGGAATCAAGAGAAGAAAGTAAAAAAATAAATAAGAAAAAGAGAAAAAAAGGAAAAAGAATGGATAAATAACAAGGAGAAAGAAAACTTGGAAACAACGGATAGCTCGAAAGAAGTAAGCTACTCTCAGTAATCTGGGGGTGAAATGAATAAAATTGTGTGACCACGGGTCACCCATTAATTTAAAACTTTATTTGACCCTTTTTCTTCAATCTGTACTCTTCAAAGAATGCTGGCTGCAGGCACAATGTTAAGTGAACCTCGAAGGTTAACGAAAGCGGAAAGTATCTTCTAGCTGGGTCAGAAAGGCTAGGGCTGGGTCTGTCATCTGTGCCCCCTACAAGAGCCATTAGCTGACCCCGGTACATGCACATGACAGATGTATCTATTCTTGACAAGTGTGCTATGTTTTTATTTTTTATTTTTGGTGGAACTGCGGGTTGAACTCAGGCCCTTGTGCTTGCCAGGCAAGCGCTTATTCTACCGAGCCATCTCCAGGCCCGCTAGTGTGCACCCATCCCAGAAAGTGCTAAAATTCATGAAAGGATAAAAATACAGATTTTGAATTTGAGATCCCCGCGTCACACCTACGGTGGACATGCATTCTCCCTTCTTCAGTGAAATTCAGAAGAAGAAGCGATGACCTTTGCTAATCAGAGCAAGTTAATCCTGCACACTAGATGACACAGACTTACACAACAAGAGCAGATACAGAAATTGTCTCTGCTACTCCACAAACATGTATGGGTTTTCGACAATTAAAAAATAAAACACTGGGCGTGGTGGCACGTGCCTGTAATTCCGGCTCTTGGGAGGCTGTAAACAGGCGGATCATTCTTATCTACTAGTGAGACCCTGAACACCCTGTAGATTCTTCCCTAAAATATAAAAATAAACAAATACATAAATAAATAAAGCCAAATATTTAGCATTCATAAAACTTGAGCTCACTCTGGAGCCTAGGCTGGTCTCAACCTTGCACCGATCCTCCTGCCTCAGCCTCCTGCATGCTGGGATTACAGGCACCACATCGCTGTTTCTTGCTTTTTTTCCTCTCTCTGGTTTGGTTTATATTTTCTGATTATTCTGCATTTGCTGTATATAATTTTTAAGTTCCCATCTAATAATGCTCCTTTCCTCTGCCTGCATTTCATGATCCACTTTCCCTTTGAGAAAGATCTATCTCTCTACTTAATATTATCTTTAATTTTGCTTTAAAAATACACTTGTGGGAGGCGGGTCAGTAAAATGAGCACTTGCCTCACAAGTGCAAGGGCCTGAGTTCAATCCCTGGTTCTGCCAAAACCAAACCAAAACAAACAAACAGACAGACAGACAAAAAACACTTTGGATTTCTGATTTTTCACATGTGTCTCTTGCACATGATTTTTTATTGCTACGAGATAGTCCATTTGTGATCGCCTGTCTGATTTAGTTTATTTAACGGCATGGGCTCCAGGGGCACCCACCTACCTCCAGAGAGATGCCTGCAGATTACCTTTCCTTATGGGAATGTGCTGCTGCATTGTCAAATGGGTTTGGGACATGAAATAATTACCTGAATTGTGGGGACACAGATTAAAACTGTTTAAGAAGATACTGAATAGGATTTTTTTTTTTGTACTGGGAATTGAACTCATGACCTCATGCTTGCCAGGTGGGCACTGTGCCCCTGAGCAAAGTCCCCAGCCCTGTACATTGGTTCTTAATAATGGAAAAACAGAGTAGGACAGGCATTTAAGAAATTACATTAGGGACTGAAATGATTTATTAGAGAATTTGCTAATTAGGGTATTTCATCATTGACACTCTACATTGTTTTAATTTAATGATGTTGTCAATGCAATTTTCTATCTATCATCTATCTATCTATCATCTATCTAGATATGTGTGTGTGTAACTGTACTTCAGTGTAGTTTTATTTATTTATTATTAATTAATTAACTTGGTGCAGGGTCTTGCTATGCAGTGCAGACTCGTACTGACCTCCTGACTCAGCCTCCCCCATGCTAGGATTATGGGCCTGAGCTCCCATGACCAGAGTTCTGGGCCGGCACAGCATGTCGTACCGGGGATCGAACCAGGGACCTTGTGCTTGCCAGGCAGGCACTTATAGCGCTAAGCTATCTGGCAGCCTTCCATGCAAGATAACTTTTAAAGCATTTAACATTTACTAAACACCAACACAAACAAAAGAACTGCACTTGGAATATGCTACAAGCTCAAGAATACTTAATTAATAACCAGTAAAAAAAAGTTAATGATGATAACAAAAAAAGAATACTTAATTAAAATATATTCCCAAGAGGTGAACGACATCACTAACAGGCAGGCAGCGCTTGCTGCATGATTGCTTTTGTTTCATTTTGCACGTATTCCTCAGCATGGGGCAAATTTACTGATAAACATGGTCCGAATTGTTCTGTTCTCAGGAGTGACCTAGTTGATTCTTGGTTCATTCATAGAAATAGCTCCTTCCATAACTGGTATTTTCAGGCCCCTAGAGGTGAGCTTCGTCCATGTGAAAAAACCATAATACCCTCCCACAGGATAAAATTATATCTTTGTGGTTAATGAAGTCCTATAAATCCTGCAAGCATGTGAAACCACTGGAGTGCAGTAGTAGGATTTCCATTATTCCTAGTAATTGGATGTACACTGATTTTCTATGTGAAGTCAACAGTGATTTGTGGCTGCACACAGCACCAAGACTTCCGCTCTGAATAGCACAAAGCTATTTATTTTTTAGAGACCTACCTGGAATATCTCCATTCTAGTCTACTTCTTTCAGAGGACTATTTTAAACGGGACTAAATACAAATTAGGTACACTGAAGGAATTATGGCATTCTTTTAGGGCGATACAGTACTGTAATTCCACTAATCTGGTTTCTTAGAGCTTTTCTCATCTAAAGTCCAACTTATTTTAAATTTGATATTGCTTTTTCCAATTTTTTGAACAAAACTGTGTTTTGATATCCTTCATAATATTTGTACAGGTATAAACTCAAGGAATAAATTCGATATTTTCAGAGACCATGTACTATAGGATTACAGGCCGCATCTGAAGTCAGTTCTTTAGTTTTTTTAAAAAATAATTTTACTGAGAAAGAATTAGCAATGAGATATTTTCAAAACAGGTTAGTAGTGAAGTTATAATAATTAATACATTGCATATTTTTGTGTTTGTAGCAGTTATTCCTAGTACATGATATAGATATGAAATCTCGTCCAAACACTATCAGTTCAAAACAATCTTCTCATTGAACTAAGAGAAAGTATCTGTATATCTGTAGCTATTTTGTATATACAGATATATATATATATATATATATATATATATATATATATATTTTCATGAGAAAATGGTTCTTTATTTATATTCCCTTTTTGTTTACTTTTTCAGAGATGGGTATTCCATTGCAATTCATATATTGTAGATGCATGAATTCAGCAAAATAATCCAACATAGTCCAGTAGTCCATAATAGCAGTGGGTTATCCTTAGGACTGGCAATGTCAGAAGCTGTTGACTTGAGCCTTTTACAGCTCAGCATATTAACATGGCTTTACTTTTCATACTTTGTTTTTACACTTTCCTCTTGGATGGTTAAGACCAAGATAAAGCAAGACCTATGTAACAAAAATGTAACTTTTGTATCTGACAAGGTCAGTCAAATTAAGTTCAACTTGAAGAATATCCGACTGAATTTACCCATTTTGCAAAACCAGGCATGAAAAGTTAGCACATGAGAGAACAGCCTGCATTCGATTCACAGTACCACAAATGAGAAAATCCATGTTCAAGTGAGTTCTCAGTTTTGGGGTGTAGATTCAAGGGCTTCACCTTGAGCTACATCGTTTTTATTTATTGCTTGTGACAGCGTCTCAGTAAGACCTTCCACCAACCAGACTGGACTTGAAATGGCGATGTTCCTGCCTCAGCCTCCCAGAAGAATAAAGATTCTTGGCCACTTGGATGGTTAGAACACTTCAGAGATGTCTTCTTCTCCTTCTCACGTGTGCTGGTGGTCATGTCCCTGGAATATTGTCGCCGTTGTTAATGTGTATTTCAGAAGCACGTGTGTTTTATCCAAGAGATGTGTTTCTATGCTGTGGAAAGAAAGACAAAAAGAAACGCAGGAAAGGAGTTTCTAGTACCAGGCAGAAGGAAAATGAGATAAATTTGGGTGTGCACGGATCTTCCTCGAAATTTCAACAATCTTAGTTAAGCGTGTTCCCCTTGTAGCCTACTGACAACGGAGGTTATCGGTGGCTTAGGGATTTAGCGATTAAATGTCTGCACAAGCACGATCTTATGTGATTTCCAGGGTGTGCACACACGTGCAGAGATTCTACAGGTTAATGTCACTGCTGCCTCTGGGATCTGCAACCTGAGCAATCGGTGTATGACATGAAACGGAAATAGCCATCGTTTTGCACAAGAGGCAGTCAATTTCTTCTCTAGAATACACAGAGACGCAAATAAAGACACGACCGGAAAAAGCAGATGAAGAACGTAGCTTTAGATTTGCAATCGTCCTTGATAATTTCTGTCATTCTAGATTTTGCCATAACCCAGTACTTGGTGAAGTTGCTTTCGCACTGTTAAATTATGCGTGTTAGAATATAGCCGGGAAACCCTACTTAAAATCTCACAGCTGTGCATGTGGACGCCCGCCTTCTCTATCTAGTTTCTCTGTCCGCTGAACTTTCAGGTGGAAGATCCAGTCTGTGTCTTCTCTGTTATATGCTTGCTTGCCGGTGTCAGCGTTGTGTGTGTTCAGAAGTCATTAAAATTCTATGTTATCGCTTGTTTGCATGGATTATAATTTGTGAGAACTGCATACACATCTCTTTTAGTGCTGGATTACCGTAAATCTGGAACCTTTGGGTTATTTCATGGTGTGTGAAGTACAGTACTTTTGTTCCATTTTTATCCTTATAGATTTGGGAGACGTGGTAAAATTTCATAGCAAGACAGGGACACAGACAGGGGTAAAGACGCTAAGTGAGGAATTTTGTGTTTTTTACGAAATGATTTTGTAGTTTTCAGATTACCACTCCACTTGCCTTGCATTCTTGGACATCAGCTAGCATGATGCCGCATTGGTCTGATTCAGAGCTGGGTAGCAACAAAGTCCTGGCAGCATTGATTTTTTCTGGGAGCAGTCAGTGGTCCTGCCACACGAGTCCCCTCACAGCCACACTTTTCTACGTGGTCTAGTGACCTTCTGCTGTGAACTGGAGCCTGCGGGCATGTTCCCGGCTTTCCGTATTCCAAACATTATCCAATTTGCCTCGAAAATATTTAATCTAAGGTAATGGTAGTTTATAAAGTCCAGCTCTGATGGATGAAATGGGATGAAGGAGAGGTGAGTGGACTAAGGATGCCTGTCAGGGAGTGATGTTTATACAACATCATAAATAAATAAACAGATAAATAAATAAGCAGACACATTAACTAAATAGGTAAGTCACATGGCAAGCCAAGCAAAACTATACTATGCTTTCTTTCCTTTTGGTGGTACCAGGGATTGAACTCGGGACCTTGTGCCTCTAGGCAAGCCTTTATTCCGCTGAGCTACCTCCCTGCATTATGACTTCTGAGGGGACAGCAGAAGTGTCGCCAGTGTTTCCCAGCAGCTCACCCAAGGAGTAAAGGATGTCGAATTCCTTCATTAATACTCTGCGTCCTTCCCTTGGCTCAATGTCCACTTGAGAAACACTGGACATTTTTCTTTGTGCTTCTGCAAATCAATCTTGTTCTTTAAAGAGATGGCTTTCACTACTTTTTTTTCCCTCACTGACTCGCAGAATTAATTATATGAGAATTTAAGTGCCCTCCTTGTCTCTCAATCTAATACCTTCTAATCAGAAACAAAAACTTAATGGAAGTGTTGTTATGAGTCTATTCAACTGGACCTAAGGTTTAAGCCCAGGTTGCTGATGCTTCCCACAATCCATGTGGCCCTTGCCTGTAATCCAAGCCCTCTAGGAGCTCGAGACAGGAGGATCATGAGTTCAACTCCAGCTGGGGCACGTGAGTGACTCTATGAGAGTCTGTCTCTAAGTACCAAATTCAAAAATTACTGAGAATTAGGCTCATGATGAAGGTCTTGGGTTCCACTTTCAATATAAAGATGAGCAAACAAAGAGCCTCTCGCTTTGCACAAATTTGTCCTCCTTCCAAAAGGATGCATCAAGCAGAGGTACGTCCAGAGAGGAACAATGTATGGAAAGCAATTTTGGAAATAGAGCACACCCCAATTTGCATTCCCAGGTTATGTTCCTGTGGTCAGACTCATGTGTGCTGAATGCAACCGATACAAATTTTTGAAATAACCTTATGACATCAATATATCTGAGCGTATTTTAAAGATGGTTCACTTGTCTGTTATGGTTGCTTCGGATTATGAAAGTAGGAGCAAAACTCCAGCAAATAAAGTGTTTATCAAAAAGGCTTCCTGGGGGCTGGAGAGATGGCTCAGTGGTCTAAAGCACCTAGTTAGAACAAGCTTAGCTAAAGCATCAGGGAT
>NW_004525021.1:309675-311528 GCF_000260255.1 Octodon degus
CTCTCTCTCTCTCTCTCTCTCTCTCTCTCTCTCTCTCTCTCTCTCAAATAAATAAAAACATAAAGTATTTGTTTCCCCTTAAAATAAAAAAGGCTTCCTGTCTCAGCCTATTAAGTTGAGGAGGGCTGGCTGGGCTACACAGCAGCTAAAATGGGTACATTGTTCTCTTAAACAGTAAAAAGTTTGATATAAAAGTTAGCATAAACATTCATTTATGATTTTGTATGTCTTGTGATTAACATAATTAATCCTCATTAAAAAAATGATCTGTGCAGAATTAAATCTGAATGTGGGTTCACATCTCTACTGAGAGCTTGTGGCTTTTGCAGTACCAGGGATTGAACTCAGGACCCTGCGCTTACCAGGCAAGCACTTATTCAACTGAGATATCTCCCCGGACACCATGCTTTTCTCATAATAAATTTGGACTCTACATTTTTAAGAGAGAGTAATTTTCCATTCCACATGTTTCAAGATATAACTGAAAAGTTTTACATACATTTTCAGATCAAAACCATAGACACAATACTTCAATCATGTAATACAAAAACCACAGTTGAATACCACTCATGTTGGTCTTCTAAATGTGAACCATTTCTAAGGTCTTATCAATTATTATTATACTCTCTTTAAAATAAATTTAAAAGAAAAAAATGACAAGAAAAGAATTCAGTTTCCTGAAAGCAAGCATTACTATTCAATTATTTGTTTAGTCTTCCAAAATTGTATCTGTTAATCTGAGCAATAGATTTAAAAATAAAAATAGGTAATATAACAAACTTTTTAAATTAGCTCTTCTCGTTTTCAAAATCTGCAACTTTTGCATGTTATCCTGTTTCTGTCTTTGTTTCTGCTGTTTGTTTTTGCTTTTACTCTTCAAAATAAAATAAAAATAAATGCTTTAATGTACAGCTAATTTTTAAAAATACTGGTCTAGATGAGTTCCTTTATTATCTTCCAAAAGAACACAATACTCACACTGAGCTGAATGACTTATATTATCCCCACATTGGGTTTACATCATCAGCAGTGATGGAGAAAGACAAATATTTAAATTACCAGGTAGGTGTTTATAGAAAATAAATATAAAAATCGGGATATCTTTTGTAAACATGATATCATACTTAAGATAGTTGTAGGTTCTGAGCAAAACACACCAAGCCTTAAAAAAACCAGAGCTGGAATATTGAACATGAAATAAGGCCTATGTTTATAGATATAAAATAGAAAAAGGAGGAAAAAATGCAAAAAAGGGGAGAAAAATAAATGACAGAAAGAAGAAATGAAGGAAGGAAGGAAGGAAGGAAGGAAGGAAGGAAGGAAGGAAAGACTAGAGTTAATTAACAGGAAGTTCTAGATTAAAGACTGGAAAACATCAACAGCAAGTGCCTTGAACTAAGGAAAAAATACTAATAAACTGCACAGATACAAACTATCATGTTTTAGTTCATATTTTTAGAACTTGTATTTGAAAAAACCACTTTTAAATACCACATACTAAATAAAACCTATCGATATGATTTTTTAATGGGAACAAACTAAATGCCCGTGGCAAAAAGTTAGTATTTCTGCAAGGTAGAATCGAAGGATTATTAAAAAACAAAGGAAAGGAGTGCACTGGAAATATATTCAAACAGAAAACAGAGAAATAAAGGTGACATAAGATATAACTGTTCAGAAAACCTCCCTCGGCTGAAGGAAACTTTGATTTCTTTTTCAGAAATGTTTTGGTGTCAGATATTTCCTCGCTTCGCCTCCGCCTCCTCCTCTTTCTTTTCTTCTTCTTCTTCTTCTTCTTCTTCTTCTTCTTCTTCTTCTTCTTCTTCTTCTTCTTCTTCTTCTTCTTCTTCTTC
>NW_004525021.1:312349-313365 GCF_000260255.1 Octodon degus
GCTAAGGGGCAGGCCCCCTTCCTCTTTTTCTTTATCTTCCTCTTCCTCCTCCTGGTCTTCCTCCCTATTCCTTCTTCCTCCTGCCCCCATTTCATATTCATCTCCGTCTCTTTCTCCTTCTCCATCTCCATCTCCATCTCTGTCAAAAACTGTTTCATCCTTTGTCATCTGTTTTCTCCTCTGTAGTCAAAGTGGATGGTCAAAATTAATGAATCTTTTCAACAAAGATTGACTCAACAAAGAAGTCAGTTCAAGGACAATCACACACACACACACACACACACACACACACACACACGTCAGTGATGAATAAATCCACAAACTAAGATTCTATGAAATCATCTTTTCAAACGGTTGCAAGATAAAAATTTCCAGCATTTTAAAAAGACCCGCAGGGCAGAAGGTGCTGGCTAAGCGCACTGAAACCCACGAAAATAGTGTTTACTAAAGGGAGGAAGCTTAGTTTGCATGCAACGATTTGCATGAATAGCACAATCATTTTGGAATGGTGGAAATTGGTCCCCTGCTTTCCATGAATTCATTTCATATTTTCTTGAAGAAGAACCCCAAGAAAGTTGTCAATTGTTGGATTTTCCAGAAGTAGCCCTACTAGGAGTTTCTAGCTAAAAGAAAATAAGAGTGTCTCCTACTTCAAACTCCTCTCTCTTTGCTAGAATATTTTGTTGTGGTGAGCATCTTAAATCCACCAGACCACCACTTTGCGTGGGAAACTTTCTCTATTTTCAGTGGGATTATCTTATTAAAACTGTTTTAATTTTCCCTCAATAGGAGTTTTATTTTCCGTGGTAAATGAAGAGCACAGTGCCACAAATGATACAGTAAAGGTAGCCTTTGTGGGAAATAGAGATGTAATCAAGAAAGCAGTTAATCCCAGCTTCTGAGCAAAACCCAAAAAGACTTAAAAGCCCAAAGGATTAGAATAATGAGCATGGAATGAAGTGTATGTTTATGGTTATAAAATAGCAAAAGGAGGCAAGAAAGTGAAAAACAAATGG
>NW_004525021.1:314320-316030 GCF_000260255.1 Octodon degus
TTAGAAGAGCTTTTCAAAGTGTGGGCAAGGTTTATAACAGTGTGGAAGGGTTTATAAAGCTGTAAAATATAGATAAATACTAAAATAAATACAGCATCACAAAATTATCTATCTGATGTCCTCTTAGTCAGCTGAAGGTCAGTTACTCCACTCTGAACAATGCCAGATGACACCTATGCAACTGCAGATTAAGATTTAGAGATTATCTCTGGAGATTTTGGAATATGAATGATTTCTCTCTAGCAGGTGAGCACGTTTTATTGTATCTATACAAAAGAGGGAGCCATGGACCAAAAAAGACAGGAAAGAAACATTAAAGTAAAGCCTTAGACACTTCCTGAGGTATGACATTGGTAATAAAAGTGTCTGAGAGATTATTGCCCAAAGATTAGAAAATATTCCCCCAAACATTTACTTTCTAGAAATAACAGACGGCTATTTTTACAAACTGAAGCAGTGGTACATTGTCACTAATCATAGCATTCATTACATTGGTAAGAGCTGTAATTAGCAATGTCGTTAATTAAGAGAATTTCAAATTTGTTGACTCACTTAAATGACACTGTTCTAATTCTTTAAAAATTATTGACGGAAAAGAAAAGTATTTCATTTTTGCAACCCAGTTCAATAGCCTGGAAATTCAAGTGCTAATTTATCTCAATACAGGCTTGAATAGTGAAGAATGATCAGTTTGAAAGAACGAATTACTAGCTATGAATGCATTATGTAATTAGCGGAATAAAATTATTGCAAGTGAATTAATTTTAAAAGCACGTATAGAAATAGATCTTAAGGACCGGCCAGGTAGCTCAGCGGACTAAAGCTCCTGCTTAGGCAGGTGCACCGACCTGGGTTTGATCCCTGGCATGCCGTGCTGGCCCCGGCCAAGGGGCGTGCTGAGATGGAGATTGAAACTGGGTGTGGTGGTGTGCCCCATAATCCCAGCGCTTAGGAGGCTGAAAACAGGAGGATCACTATGAGTCCGATCTAGTAGTGACACTGTGAACACCCTGTAGACCCTTCCCTCAAACACAAAGAAGTGGAAAGAAAGAGATAAAAAGGAGAGAGAGAGAGAGAGAGAGAGAGAGAGAGAGAGAGAGAGAGAGAGAGAGAGAGATTTAAGATTAATGGGTAACAAACACTGATTTTTAATTTTTTTATTCAGTCATTTTTAGCTTTTTAAATTTTTCTGTTATTTCTTAAGGTAGAATCTTGCAAAGTTGCTAGATGGAGCTCACTGGTGTGGGTGCAAAGACCCTCCTGCCTGCAGTTCCTGGGCAGCTGAGGTTAACAACCAGGACCTGTTTCTGACATCTAGGTAAGTACAAATTAGTAACTAGTGTTCAATTGTCTCCCTAACACAGAATATGATTTCTAAGATAGAAATTTTGCACAATGATTTGCATGATTGGAGCATCGTCCCGACCATTCGTAATTATAGGTTTACTCATCAGCAAAACCTAGCAGTAATGTCATGCAAGACTTTCATTGCTAAGCCGGGTGGCTGTCGCACGCGGCCTTGCCAGCAAGAACGACGCGACCATTGGTTGGTTTTCTGCGCAGCTCTTTATTCTTCGCTTACATAAGTTTTCTCTGTCTTCTCCCTCCCAAGGCCCCTGCTCTTAGCTTATAAGTCCCAGGGCTTCCAACCATGGGGTGCCACGTGTGTACTGCCCATTGGTCCAGGTATGCAGAAGCAATGCATTAGCC
>NW_004525021.1:324431-334283 GCF_000260255.1 Octodon degus
GGCTGGAGATCACCACAAATAGAGTTCTATCCACAGTACAGTAAGAAAAAATAATAAAGAAAATTATGAAAACTTTGTGGATAGTTAAAAAAATAGCACTGGGTTATCTGTAGGACCGGCAATGTCAGCCAACTTATCGTTGACAAAGGAGACAAACCCGTTCACTGGAAGAAAAAAAACTTCTTTCATAAAGGGTGCTGGGAAAAGTGGTTTCCCACATACCAAAAACTAAAACTAGGTGCATGCCTATCAACAAGCACTAAGCAAAATCCAAACAGACGGAAGATCTGAATATCAAAACAGAAATACTAAGTGGGCTGGAAGAGAAAGCATTTACAAGTCTTGAAGACTTAGGTATGGTCAGAGAGACCACGAATGGAACACAGACTTAGGATTAGAGATCCCATTAGACCTAACTGTTCCTCCTCTGAGTACCTTCCTAGAAGAATTAAAAATATCAGATCATTGTAATAGATGTGTTTAAGTCAGGATCTTTTGTGACAGCTAAAACTTAGAAGCAACAGAATGGCCCATCAGCAGAGGAACGGGCTAACAGCTATAGCATTGTTTTTTAATTTAATGATATGCTACTTGGCCATAAACAGGGAAATACTGGAGTCTTTAACAAGTATAGGAATGCCTCTAGAGGTCATATTACAAGCGAAATAAATCTAAATATATATGTTTTTTTCTCATTAGTGTGACGAAACTAAATGAATAAACAAAGTTCAAAATATACAATACATACTGAGAATAGGGAAGCAACTGTCCAAAAGTGAAGAAAAACTATGATGGGAGAATTGCTAAAGAGAGAATAGAGAGAAGTATATATTAGATATATTATTTATACAGCTAGTGTCTCTTAATTTATTGAAAAGTGTGTTCTAATGCGGCTTGGACACAATATGATGCTTAAATCTTGAACTCTGTGCAACTGTTTTGAGGTCAATATTATGCTATTCTTATTATCTCCTGCGAGCCTTATTGGAAACTCTAAATTTGTAATTTTAAAATTTTTATCCTTAATATAGAAGTCGCTTTAGCATGAGCACACACGTAATAACATTTGTTTCCACCAGGATCATAGGTTCAACATTTTTTCTCATCGCAAAATCCCATTTTCACCCATTTGTCTGTAACAGGCAAGTATTTGCTCATTCAAAAGCAAGTGTTTTAGAGCGAATATTGAGGATGATTGCCTCATTTGATTCTCTCCAAGGAAAAAAGGCATCTCTTAGATGATCCTGGGGTATACTTTCCACAAATACATATGACCTAAGTGTAAATGTAAATAAATATGGATATAGATGATGTAGGTACACAGAAATGTATACGCAGATATATACGTAGATGCAAATGCGGAGATAGCTATAGATAATTTTATGTTCTCCCATTTCATATAATTGCATGCCTTTAGTTTGTAATTTGCCTCCTGGCCTTTTTTGCTCACAGTTACGTTCCAAGCTTCATCCGTGTTCTTGTTCATGTCATAAATAGAGCCTTCTCCGTCTTTCTCTGAAAACTTAGAGATTGGTTCTAGCATGGGGGTTATATGAATCTACCTGCTCTAAGAGTTCTTGTACAAATTTCTTGCATAAATGTCTTCATTTCTCATGGATCAATATTTAGCAGGCGCTGGGTCACGTGGTAGGGTCCATGTGCTGAGAGATTTACAGGGAGCTTCTCATTGACATCATCAATATGTGGAGATTAATTTGTAACATGATGTACTTATAAAACCTTGAATTCTGAGGCACACGGTGTTCTTTCAAGGTAAACATTGTTCTACGTCTTACTGCATTTTATTATCTCAAATCCACCCCATTTTTTTTCTTTTTCCACTATGAAAACCCTGATGCTCTGGCATCAACATCATGACTTCCTACCTTTCTTTTGACATTTCCTTTAACATTTATTCATTAAAGAACTCAAAATAGTTTAGAAAAAAGCATTATGAATGGTATATACAAAATATTTAAGAAAGGTATACAGCTACTTTCTCTTAATTCAATGAGAAGAAAGGTCTGTTCTAATAATGTGTGTGGAAAGGACATCATGTCTGCATCTTGTGCTATGAATAACCACTAAGAAGACAACAGTATGCAATGTTTTAATTATTGAAACTGTCCTACTAATCAGGTTTGAAACTGCCTCATTGCCATTTGTTTCTCAATGAAATTAATAAAAAATAACAACCAAGCAATTAGGAATTCAACAAAGATTGCCATTTGCACGGTGTTGTCTTTAAATTAGTTGCTTTGGTTACCAGGTACAAATGGGCAAAAGTGGTTAAAAAACAAGAATAGAAAACACAGAAGTAATACAGAATTGAAAAGAAGAAAAAGAAAAAAAATAGTTTAAGTATTAGCTGCTCCTTTGAAAGCACCATCAGAGCTTGGCAGTAGAGTTATCTAAATTATGCTACGTGTATCTCATGCCTTTCAATTATGTTCCTCTGGATGTAAACCCAGGTGTACAAAGTAGGAGATCGTTTTTGATACAAACTAGCTGATGTTTTTCACATTCATTGTGTGTCAAGCTTATTTCATTGTTAGAAAAATGTATCATGTGTTGTAACGTAGTACACAATAGTTGGGTTGTGTTTTCCTCTGTCTTGTTGGCGATGGAATTGAACTGATTTTGAGAAGATTATCACAACCTTTTCTTGAAAATGTAAAGGGCTGTGAGTTCCTCTAGTTGTTAGATATAATGGTGCACTTGGGATTTTGAAGTATTTTCGGAGGGAGCGTTGGAGCTGTCCATGGAATGGGTGCAATCCTGTCTGTGTAGGAGAGTGGGAGAGAAAGAGGGAAAGGGGGAAAGAGAGAGAGAGAGAAAGAGAGAGAGAGAGACAGACAGACAGACAGACAGACAGACACAGAAAGAGACAGAGTCAGAGAGACGCAGAGACGAAAGAGAGACAGAGACCGAGACAGAGAGACAGAGACAGAGACAGAGACAGAGACAGAGACATAGACAGAGACAGAGACAGAGATAGACACACAAAGAGAAACAGAGAGACAGAGAAAGAAGCAAGACAGAGAGAACCAGATTAGGTGAATAATTACTAAAATAAACTCAGCGCTGGAAGGAATGTGCTATCAACTCAGAGTCACCCTGACAGACGAGAGGGAGGCAGCAGCATCTTCACTGATATCTGCAACACCGTCAGTGGCAGCAGCTGGGCACAACCTTTAAAGAAAGATGGAGAAACTAAAAATTGTGCCTCAGCATTTCTTTCTTTCTCTGTCTCTCTCTTTCTCCCTCTTCCGCTCCTTCCTTCTCTTCGTCCCTTCCTGCTTCTTTCACCCCGTTCTCTCCTTGTCTGCTATTTCCATCTTCTGATACGGGGCAAAAGCATCCATCAAGTGTTGCGGTCCTTGCACAAATTTGGCCTTCCTTCCGTTCCACAGGCAAGGGTTGCCCGATATGTGCAACCAATGTATTCACAATAAATGGGCGTCATCCTGCTGCCTCAGCCTCCTGAGGGCTAGAAGCACAGTTAGCTGTCACTGTTTCCAGTTCAGGCAGATAAAAATAAAACATGTAAGAATCTCCGTATATTCTCTCTTTGGTTATTCTACTGAGCTATCTTCCCAGCCCACCCATCACCTTTCACTCTTTTTTCTCTCTGGAGAGAAATCCTCCCATTACCATTTGTGAAAGACACTTGCCTACTTCCTTCTATCTATCTTTTATCTTGATCTTCATTTATATTGTGTGTTCCTAAGGGGCCGGGGAGCTGGCTCAGTGAAATAAGTGCTTCCCTGGCAAGTGCAAGGGCTTGAGTTCAATCCCTGGTTCCGCAAAAAGAAACAAAACTCTATATTGTGTGCTCCTCATATAGGGTACCATGAAGAATTAAAACCTGCATGTCTGATTTATTTCAGTGCATACTGTATCAAACTTCATGCATCTTCCTGCTAAAGATTCATCTTTGTTCTTTCTTTATGGCAGAGTACTACTCCAGTGTTTGAAAATATCGACAACACTGACATGTTCATTTCATGCTAGGAAAAATGATTATCATCAAAAGTCAGATGAAAGGTAATGCTTGTGAGAATGAAGGGAAATTATAGCTCTTCTATATTGTTAGCAGTGTTGTCAACGAGATCAACCACAGTGGAAATCAGCAGGAGATTATTTTAGAAAATGAGAACTCAAAATTTCACATGACACAGCCATCCCCCTTCGAGGTATCTTCCTGAATAATTTAAAGACATATTAAAGTGATCTACATGTACTTTCCTGGTAGATATTCATATTAGAGGTAGACTTTAAGGTATGATTTTCCAAGATTTTTATTTCAAATTCATGAATGATTGCTGTGTTGTTTCTATCATACATTTCAATATTCTTGAAGCCCAGTCGGCTATGACATTCCCTAGCACAGAGCCCCTGAAAACAAGGTGGATGTAATTAGAAATACATCTCTAAGTCTCTAAGTGAAGGACTAAGTGGTTGTTGAAATGCCACAGAAAAGCAGTCTGCTGGGTTGAAACAAGGTCTCGTAACCCAACAACTTCTCTGACCATCAAGTGAATATTTCAATGCATTAATTAGCCAGGAGAATCACCACTCTGGTCTTGATTCATTACCCTGCCGTCATTTCTGTAACAGGCAGGCATGTCAAACTACCTGGTGTGTGCAGACCATAAAACATTCATGCAGGGACACTAATTTGACGCTCAGGCAGTACAGCTCCTGCAATAACCAGCCCCTCACTTGGTCCACTGCGTTGACTGCATTTCCGCACAATGCGTGAGGCTCGCCCTTCGGAAAACAGCAATTGCCATGATCTGATTTTTGAAGGCAATTACAGGTGCAGATTTGTTTTCCCCAGTCATTGATTTAGTACGACGCTCCTGTTTGGACAGGTTGTGCAGCACTCGTGCTGCCTCAAATTTTATGGAAGTAGAAGACTTCAGATCTTTTCTGCCTTTTGACAAATAGGACAAAAACGTCAAAGACAACTACTTCATCATCATAGGCATTTACATGAATTAAATCAACAAGCTAAGGGCGATTCCTAGGTTTCTTTACCACTGATGTGCACACACCCATGCATCAAATAAATTGTTCTATTTCCTCCGCAAAAATGTATTTTAACGGGAACACATATTTATCACAAACCCGGCAGTGCCACATTCTATTTGACTAAAATTCATTCAGGGAGTGATAGAACACTAATTTCTAGCAAGAAGCTTAAGTGTGCGTGTCTTTATTTTTATTTTGTAGTTTATTTAAATGTTTATTGGTGCATTAATTGTTTGCGGTCCATAGTGACTACATTTTTTGTGAAGATTTATTACACACCCAAAGCACATTTTGTCTCTTTATTCCTTGTTCTTCCATCCATCCCCATCTGCAAATATTCTACTTTCTTGGTTTCTATTATTGAGCTATTATTTTGCTCTTAAACTTATTATTATTACTATTTTTATAATTCATGATTATTTATTAATTATTTTTACATTTCAATATTTTATTTATTTATTTGTTTATCTTATGTGGTACCTGTGGATTGAACTGAGGACCTTTCACTTGCCAGGCAAATATTTATTGTACTGAGCTATGTCTCCGGCCCTACATATTTATTTTTTAAAGACAGTACAAAATAATGTTAAGACCAACAATCACAAATGATATAAAATTTCACTAAAGAATTGGAGTTTGACAGTATTTGTTCTATTGCATAGTGTTGTCTTCAAATAAGTTGTTTAGATTATCAGATATATGCATGCAGAATTGGAAAAAGAAAGAAAAACATCCAAGAAATTAAGAAAACAGAAAAAAAACAAGGGGAAAAAATTGAAAGGAGAAGACAAAAGGGAATAAGTATTCAACACTTCTTTCCATAGACCAGCGGAAATACGCAGCGCACTTAGGGAAACAATCCTGCTTACACACACATAGATGTATCTGTCTCCCCGACTCCCACTCTTATCCTTGTCGTCGCAGTAATCCCTTCCTTGGGATGAGGTTCAATCCCTCCCCAGTGTTGGTGGGAGCCCGGACTGGCCCAACCCCTGTGGAAATCAGTGCGGAGATTCCCCAGACATCTAGGACTGGGGGTGCCATTCTTCCCAGCTTTGTCCTCGAGGGTATTTTTCCAGAAGACCCAGTGACACAGGCGCCCCCATATTTCCTTGTTATTATTATTATATCATTAATTTAACTATATTATAATTATTATTTTATATTTACATTCTCAAGTATGAAAGACAATCTGCTATTTAAGCCTCCGTGTCTGATTTACATCACTTGGTATTATGGTCTCAGATTGCATTTATTTTCCCAGGAATGACTCAAGCTTGTCCTTTCTTTATAGCAGCCCAATAAGCCATAATGTGAGAGCTACAGTGCGACAATCCTGTTTGCTGAGACTTTTCTTCTGGGGCCGGGAGATAGCTCAGCAGCACAAGCACCTGCCTGGCAAGTGCCAGGCCTGGGAATCGATTCCTGATTTAAAAGAACAAAAGTTTTCAATATTATAAATTATGCAGCTGTAAATACACGTATGCATAGATCCTTGCAAACCGATATATTTAAATCATTGAGCAATTGTCTTTAAATAAATTTATTTTTCAACCAGCTCAGTATGCAAAGATTAGGACAAAATGAGTTATTTGAAGCAATTGATAAAGCATGTATAGAAGATAAGAATGTTTGAAAGACACAAGAGTTACTCTAGAAATTGAACCTATTCTTCAGCATTTGGAAGGTATCAGTACTGGTGAAGGATCCTATTCTTTAGGATTTACAATGTAATAGTCTAGATATATGAATGGCTTAACTCAGACCATTTTTCAAGCGGAAATTTTAGCTAAGTTCTTGCAGAGTGAAGTTAGCCAATCATATTTTGGAACTGTTACTTTTGCTACCTTGACTAAAGTGATGTAATTGATTTTAGCTATACCAAGTTAATAACAAATGTTGCTGAGTCTCACAAAATTTGTTAAATAAGCGATTAGGTCAATGGAATAATTCTGTAAATTTTTCTACCTCCACTTTATAACTATCATGCTTCTAAGAAAATGGGTATTGGTCAATATTTAAACCTCTAACTATTTGAAGAAAAATTAGTATCATTCCATGAATTTTTCATGTTTTTGCTATCATAACAGACTAGAAATATTGCACCAGAAGAATTTATATACCCTTAGTGACATGAAAAACAGGGCGTTTTCAATCTCTATTTTGTCTTATAATCAAAATCTTATTTTCAAATAACCACTAAGAACATAACAATATGCAATGTGTTAATTATTGACAGTCTCCTACTAGTCGGTTTTGAAACTGTCTCATTGCTGTTTCCCAATAAAATTATTAAAAACAAACAAAAAATCTTATTTTCATTTTCAGTTACAGATGCTCTGTGTCCTCTCAGGCTGCTATCTAAGCTTCTTCATTTTGGTTTTTACTCCCTTTTGAGCAGTGAGAAACAGACAGTTGTATCATTCTGAGAGTCGGGTCGTGAAGACAGCAGTTCATATCATTCAATAAGGTAATTCATTTGAGAAATTCCATGTTTTTAGTGGAGCTGCAGATTGGAAACATGGTATTGACTCTGAGTTACTGGGCTGTGGGGCTTTGCTGGGTGAACAGTACAATACGAGACACACAATTTATAGGACTCTTTTATAATGAATCTTCCAAAAAGTCATGCACAAGGACTGCAGCAAATCTGTCCACACACTAAAGACCACAAAATCCAGCTTCTCCAGGAGACTCAGCCATGCATAGTCTGCCCCTCCGGAGCCAGGGGGTGACGCTCAAGGCGAGGACTAGAGCTCCCCCAAAGTGCACCTTAGCCATTCGCAGCAACAACAAGGTCCTGTGTTTCCCCCCCAATTGGAACAACCAATTCCACCGGGAAATCCAGCACGACAAGGTTCCCCAGCAGAAAGAAGAGCCCAAGAGAGCCAGCAGGGCCCTCACGGATTCCTTACCAGCTTCCTTCCTTTCTCTCCAGTTCTGCCTTTTATGTCACCAGCAGCCGCCCTCCAGGTCAGCTTCCCACGCCCAGGGCCACGCTGATTCCTTCTAGCCGGGGGTCACAAGTTGGCCACCAACTGTCAACCCGCTACAGTTATATCAGGATTCCTTTTACTTTGTGTGTTGAGAAAGGTTCTCTGCTAACTTACTAAGCGCCCAAGGTCGAGCTTGTGATTTTTCTGCCTTGTCTTCCAGGTGCTAGCCCAGCTACTTTGTGCAGCTAACAAGGTTTTCACTGAATAGCACATCGGATAGTGCTGTCACTATGATTGTCCTGATGTATGGTAAGAGCTTATTACTTGCTTCATGCTGAAGCTAGTTTGTGTTACCAATTCAAACTTGATATTTAGCACAGAACTCATTTTTTGTCTACTTCCTTTAACACACGGTCCCTTTTGTTTGGATTTGTATACACATCTACCCATCTATCATTTTATCTATCCATTTGTCTATCAACTATCTATGTAGTGTCTATCAGCCATCTGTGTATCGATCATCACTATTTATTTATTTATTTATTTATTTATTTATTTATTTATTTATGTGAGTTTGTAAATGATCTTATCCTTCTAACCACTGGCAAACAATGCAATAAATCATAAAGAAAATTATATGCCATAGTCTATGAGGATCGAAGAGGATGTATGCAAGGAGTGCAGGGACGGTTCAACATAAGCAAATCACTAAGTGTAATACACCATAGCAACAGAACCAAGGACAAAATAAGCACAGGGGAACTTCAATAGATTCAGAAAAAGTGCTTTGTGAAGTCCAGCACGCAATTGGAATACATGGCTTTGATCTCAACTTGATAAAAGCATCTGTGAGAAACTAACAGTCAACATCCTACTAAAAGGGCAAAAAGTTAAACAGTCACTCTAATATGAGGAACAAGACCAGGAATTTTAATGATCACTGTACTTACTTGGTTCAGTCATGGAAACATCAGCCAGAGCAATTAGACACAGTAAAGAAATAAAATGAATAAAAGTAGGCAAGGTAGAAATTAAACTATATTTGTGGACGATATGTTAATCTATATGGAAGGTCATAAGAACTGCTCCAAAAGATTTCCAGATTTATTTATTTATTTATTTATTTATTTATTTTTGATGTATTTGGAAAAAGGTCTCATTACTTAACGTATAGTGATCCTCGCGTAGCAGGATGAGGATACTATTATGCCTATAATCCCTTCCCAGTGTTGGGATTACAGGCATACTCCACCATTCCGGGACTCAGCGGGCAGCTCAGCATTCTCGAGGGCAGGGTGGGTATATCACGTGGTGCCAGGGATTGAACTCCAGTCCCTGCGCTTGCCTAAGCAGGCCCTTAGTCCACTGAGCTATTGCTCTAGCCCTAATTTCCAGATTTAATAAGCGAATTTAGTCTCACTGATGGACACAAGTCAATAAACAGAAATCGAGAGCTCTCCTGTTCACAATAACAAACATTTAGAAAGAGAAATTAGGAAAACCACAGCCTGAATGATAACAATGACAAAAGTAAAATACTTAGGAATCAATGTAACAAAGGAAGTAAAAGACCTTTATATCAAAATTGGGGCCGGGGAGATGGCTCAGTGGAATAAGCGCTTTCCTGGCAAGTGCAAGGGCCTGAGTTCAATCCTCAGTTCCGCAAAAAAAAAAAAAAAAGATAATAATTTTAAACACACAAAAAAACCTACAAAATTAAAACAAGACTATTGTATATCCTTTGCCTATATTCGAGTTTTAATATTCTGCCCATGTATTTTATATTCTCTTTTCTATCTCTATGTGTGTGTTAATATACATGGTAATATATGTTTCAGTACTTCAGTGCCTATGTTCTAAAAATGATACTTTCTTGTAT
>NW_004525021.1:334383-340128 GCF_000260255.1 Octodon degus
AATCCTCAGTTCCACCAAAAAAAAAAAAAAAAAAATCTACACAATTCTGAAATAAATCAGATAGGGTATCAGAAAGTGTAGATTCAGGTGTACAGTTCAGTGGCAGAAGCACCTGTTTGGCAAGGGCAAGGTCCTGAGCTCAGTCTCTGGTACTGCAAAAAAAAAAAAAAAATGCTTAGATCAAAAAATGTAAACACATCTCTTGGTCTGAGAACAGAAGAAGCAGCATAGTAGAAATATGCAGGCTCCTGAAATTGCCACACAGATTTAACCAAATCCCAATCAAAATAACAGTTATATACATTATAAAACTAGCCAAATTATTACCAGAATTCTCAAGGTATTGGAAGAGACTCAGAATAGCAAAAATAATTCTGGGTAACAAATTCAAGTCAGGAGGTATCTCTGATTTAAAATTATACCACAAAGCTAGCGAGATAAAAATGATACGGTACTTGAGCTCCACTGAACAAGTAAGAAGCAGAAACAGCTAGCAAATTTACACACATTTGGCCCTCTTATCAAACACACCCCCATCAGAAAAAATAGCTCCTCTTTAATAAGCTGACTTTCCAGTTATCGAAGAAAAAAAATGCATCCACTTGTCAAAACATTCACTCAGCTAAAAGTTGAGAGGCAGCCAAGATCTAAATATTAAAAGAGAAACACTAAATCTGCTGGAAGATAGAAGAGTTAGAATTCTTGAGGACGTAGGAATAGGCAACCACTTTATGAACAAAATTCCACTGAAAAGGAAATATTATGAAGAATCAACCACTGTGATTTTACCTCATAAAACCTGAGTAGGAAAATAAATTCCTAATAGTACAGAGAATCCACGTACTGGGAAAAATAATTTGCCAACTGCTCTTTAGATGAAAGGGTCATATCTCTAATATGTAAAGAAATGAAAAGAATCTAAAGCCAGTGTTTATCGTTACTACTTTACTTGAGAGATGGAAATTAAGACAATGCTGAGATTTCATCTCACCCGAAAAAGAATTGCTCTCTTCTAGAAATCAAACTCTGCATAGGCTGTGGGGAAAAATAAATCCTTCTCCACTGTGAGTTGGGTGCCGACTGGTGCAACCATTGGGTAAATCAGTGTGAAGTTTCCTCAAAAAATGAAATTATGCAGCTGGAAAGATAGATTGTCACTCTCCGCCCCTGATGAGCCAGTCTCTGAAGTGGTGTGGTGGTGCCCACCCATAATCCCAGCAATAGGATCACTGTGAATTTGAACGGTCTGGCGAGACCTTATTACAAATAAATAAAATAAAACCAGACGTTCCACTGGAACCAACTATGCTCCTTCATGTTGTCTTCCTGAAAAACACTGAAAGCATCAATTCACAGTGATACACGTACATCCAGGTCTTTAGCAGCATATTTTGTATCAGCTAAATCTTGGAGGCATCCAGTGCCTAGATAAAGAAGTTGTGATTTTTCTTTTATATGAGGGAATACTACTTAGCCATAAACAAAGATATGCTTCCGATATTTCGAGCTGGACAGCTGTATCTTGAGGCCATCCTTTGAAGTGAAAGAGATCAGACTCACAAATGTGTACATATTGTATTGTTGCACCAGATTGTCTAATTGAATGTGCAAATGGGAACCAAAATAGAATAGATAATGAGAAATGAGAAGGATAGTTTTGAAATAGGAAGGGGAACTGTTTTTAGGTTTTAATCAGGGATAGAATGGTTCGGAGAGGAACATGTTGGTTACATGGTACAGTGACTTTTCCTTTATCTGGGCAAAATTTGACTGTCAAATAGAGATTCTATTTAAGTCAGCTGTACCACGTTCATGTTGATTCCGGAAAGATTAAGGGACCCGGTGTTACACACACCCTGCTCATCCCTGTTCAAAGCAGCATGAATTATGACAGATGAATCTTTGAAGCAGAGTGGATCATGCATCAACAGATGGATTGGGAGAGAAGTGACATATGTACACAGAATGGAGTACTACTCTGCCGCGGTTAGTGATAGACTTGGGCTATTTGTAGGAAAACAGGTTCACTTTGAGACAATAATGAAAAGTAGTGAAACAAGAAAGACATAGAGGCTTTGACAGCACAAGATTTCTCTTATATAAGAAACTCACAATGTATACAATTTAATTTTTTTTATGTATTTAGAATAGGTTTTCATTAGGCAGCTCGGACTCCTAGTGATTCTGTCTCAGCCTCCCCCGTGATGGGACTGCAGGGGTGCACCACCATGCCTGGGTTTGGTGGCCGGCTCAGCGCACCTGGGGGCGGGGCTGGCATGGCATGTGGTGCTGGAGCTCGAACCCTGGTCCCTATACTTGCCTAAGCAGCCGCTTAATCCACTGAGCCATCTCGCCGGCCCTTATGTATTATTTTACAAATTAAGATGCATGGTGTGCAATGGCACAGGAGACTGTGCGGAGGTAAGAGGGCATGGGGAACTGGGAGGTTGGTGAGGCGAGGGAGGATACTATGAATGTCATATCACTGTGATGGGTAAGTGTATAAATCCCCCAGGGTGAACGCAGTCACTCAACAATCGTGACTAATAAGTAATTTTCCCACTGGAAGCAAAGTCTTTGGATTCCTTCTCTACTCTGAATTCTAGTCCGCAGACATTGAATGTTGGCACATGGTAAGGTACTGTGTTATTCCGTATTCCTATTTTGATCTGGGTAAATCATATACTTGGTGATGTCTACTTAGCTTTTTCGATATACATCATCATGATTTTCAAGAAAAGCATCCAGTGGAGAAATTTCACATGGTTCAGGCTTTAAATCCCAGGGGTACAAGTCAAGTGGTGAGAACAGAAACTTTTCCTTATAACGCGGAAAATAATACTTTTTCTTCAGTATGCTTGAAGGAACTGTAATTGAAAATAAAATAATCTCAGAATTTCTGTATGCAGCGACATCAGAGCAGATTCATGGGGCATTGGAAGGAGCGTGGTGGGGTATTAACCATGGAAGGGGGTGGATGATGCGTCAGGTGGGGAGGTGCAGGAGTCATCATGGGAGCAGGTAGAATGTGGAGACTACACATGAGAAAACGGGAACCTTCTGCATTGTTGTTGGGAAGATAAAACTCATTCCACCATTATGGAAAGCAGTGTGGAGAGTTCTCCAGGAACTAGATGTCAAAATTCCATCTTAGGGCTGGGGAGATAGCTCCACAGTCTAAGCACCTGCTGTGCACATGCAAGGACATGAGTTCAATCCCTGGTACTGCATGATGGGCTAGTCCCGGAATACTTGCCCGCTGTGCCAGCCACTGAAAAGCTTATAATCCCAGGCATATAATCCCAGCACTGGAAGGCTGGCCCAGGAGGATCACTGTGAGTCCAAGCTGTGTAGCAAAGCCCTGTACCGAAGAAATACACAAATGAAAGTTTAAAAATATATTGAAAAAAATAAATTCCATCTGACCCAGCTACTCACCTTGTAGCTGTATTCCCCTGACACTTTGGGTCATGATGTCACGGGGTCCTTCCACCCTGAAATTTATGGCAGTAGAATTCATAATGGTTAACCCTTGAAAGTGGCCTATGCCTGTTGGCAGGTGATTGGATGAGGAAAATTTGGTATTGACACTGAAATGATCAATGAAATAAATTAGAATTCTATGCACAATTATTACATGGCTTGTCTTATTTTGGAAAAGCCAAAGTGTAAATAAAGAGCAAACTCCAAGATAAATAACAGGAAATAAAGACTTATAGTTTATAAATAGAGAAATGGGGATTAAGAAAGAAGGGGTCAAAGGATTGCAAAAGAATTGTGATGTGTCACTTCCATGTATCAATTCCCCAGCATAAATGTAAAAAGGAACTGAGAACAAGTAGGTGTAAAATCTTTGTTTGTTTGTTTGGTACAGGCTCTGGGTAAGCAGCTCACATTCATAGTGATCCTTGTGTTCTAGCCTCCTCAGGGCTGGGATTACCGACAACTGGCACCACACCAGATTTCAGCGATCAGAACTGAGAGCCGGGGTGGTGCTGGCACAGCATGCGGCCCTGGGGATTGAACCTGGGTTCATTTTCTTGGCAGGTAGGAGCTTAGACCACTGAGCTATCTCCCAGGCCTAGGTGTAAAGTGTTTGACAGTGACATTGCAATAACATCAGTTGGAACATTGGTGGAAACAAGTGGGAATACGTGGATGAAATTTTCCTTTGCAAAAGAGGTGAAAAAGTTTGTATTTGATTGCTCCAACAAGTGAGTTGGAGCGGTAGGTCTTGATCCCTGAGGTTCAGCTGACCCAAGAGAGTTACCAATCAGGAAACAACAATGGAATGACCACAAGAAAGCTCTCTTCTGGTAAACAAGTGAGTCTTTTTGATAACAAGGCTCCTCATAAAAAAATAAAAGGAATTGACAGCTCTCCAAACAGACACGATCTCCAGTCAAAGGTGAGGTACTTCAGGAGGTCGGTGAGATTTTATAAGATTTAAAATGTGTAGAGAAAGTTGACTGTGACAAAAAGATAATGTTAAAGTCAATCTGGAACTCACAGTGCACCGGGATGTTCAAACGAGGCAACACTCCCTTGGAGTCATCAGCAGAAATGAATCCTGCATGTGTTTCCCAGCCTTCGGGGATCAAACTGTCAGCTTGAATTTGGACGGAGGACGTGGCTCTTTCCTAATGTGATCAACAGCCTGAAAACAACTGTGGTGAGATCTGATACGTCGAAATCTTAGCGCATCGTTTATGTGGGCAGCAATGAGTGGCTTGAAACTCAAGTGCATTTGACATTCAGAAGTTAAATACTAAACAAAGTTTTAAGTGAATTGGGTAAAAGTTAAAAAAAATGGAGGATTGATGGATTCATAGATTAATCCAGGCATGAACTGACCAAGATAAACGGGCACCTGTGACAGGCTGTTAGAGAGATTGATGTAGATGGCAAGTGAGAAATAGATTTGGTACAGCTGTGTAGACACTTGATGGGATCAGTGACAGGTGACAGGAAGACACTACTTAGATAGAAATACAGGAGAAGGGTACTTCCCATAGATTGTGGTAGGTGGAGAGGCGATGGATGGATGGATGGATGGATGGATGGATGGATGGATGGCTAGGAAGATAGATACAGATAGATAGATAGATAGATAGATAGATAGATAGATAGATAGATAGATGGATAGATAGATAGATAGATGATAGATAGATAGATGCAGATAGATAGGTGATAGATAGATAGATGATAGATAGATAGATAGATAGATAGATAGATAGATAGATAGATAGATAGCTGGCTGGATCAATGGATGGATGGACAGATAATAGGATGGATTGTTGGATGGACGGATGGACGGATGAACACATAGATGGATAGACGGATGGAGAGATACAGACAGATATGCAGGGAGATATTAGACAGACAGATGAATGAATAGATGGATGGATGGATGGACAGATGGATGGATGGACAAACAGACAGATAGACAGACAGACAGACAAGCAGACAGGCAGACAGACAGACAGACACGCAGGCAGATATTAGACAGACAGATACATGGATAGACAGATAGAGGGATTGATGGATAGCTGGCTAGATATACATAGAGTTGCATAGATAGATAAGAGACACAAAATGAAATTTTCAAAGCATTTATATGCCATTTAAAAAGGCTAAGGTGAATAGCATATTTTGTAAGAAGAATCCAATTCAGAAAAGGCCAGTTAAATTCCCAGTTACTGCTAGCTTGGGCAGACTGAGACTGTATATTTAATCTTATGCTTA
>NW_004525021.1:340579-341609 GCF_000260255.1 Octodon degus
ATATACACAGTGCAAAATTTTATCTTGAGTCAAAAGGTGGCAACAATTCGGTCCATACCGCGCTATCTCATACCTGTGCCATTCTTGGAAACATGATTTATGTTGAATTTGTCCAAAAGTTTAATTTATGCTGAACTTGCCCAAAGTGGGTTTTGATTTTATCAAAAAAGAAGGAACTTAAATTATGTTTTGGAGTTATGGAAGCCTTCTGGGTTCTGGTTTTGCTAAGTAAATATTTTTCAACAATTGTGTAATTGTACATTTTCACCACGTGTGGGGATGATGCCGCAATACAAGTTGAAATAAATTCAAGCTAAAGTACAACAGACTTAATTTGGCTTATGATTTCAGTTTTCCGTCATGGTCAGAGGATCAGAATGATAGACAGACAGACAGACAGACAGACAGACAGACAGACAGACAGAAGGGGTAGAGGGAAGAAGCTAAACTCATTCTGGGCAAGATGCAGATAGAAAGAGAAACAGCCAGAGAGAAAGGAACCAAGGGCCACGTGCAGTACCGAAGGGTCCCAACCCTGCGACCCAGTGAGACAGTCCCAAAGTGTGTTCCACAAATATCCCAGGCATCTCTTATGTAAGTGAAAATACCTCCACACTAACTATAATCCACACACACAGACACACACACACACACATGCCTATAATACATTATACATATATACACAGTTTGCATACTTATGCACATCCACATGAATGCATTGCAGTTCACAAATTTCAAAGCAATATATTATTCATAAATCCGAAACAGACATGGCAAGATCTTTTTCAATTTTGTCGTATTAAACAATGTTAAGGTAGAGCTGGGGAGACAACTCAACGGTCTAAGTGCTTGCCTGGAAAGTGCAAGGACCTGAGTTCGATCCCTGGTACTGCATGCCCTGCTGGCGCAGCCCTGTGTAAGCCCTGACACTGCCAGTGGTGATGCACACCAGTAATCTCAGCACTGGGGAGGCTGAGACAGGAGGATCACTATGGTCTGAACTGTGTATCTAGACCCTGTACCAAATATA
>NW_004525021.1:342534-347523 GCF_000260255.1 Octodon degus
TAAAAACATTTAAAATTTTCTAGCAACACTGTTAGTGATGATTCCCTATCCCTTTGTACAATGGAGTATGAAAACCAATCCAATCTAGCCGCAGTTTTGTTTTCTTGACCAACTTTCTCTCAAAATTACGTGGCATTTAATCCCACCTACCTCACATTCTGGTTTCAACTTGTAGAAAGCGAAGGGTTTTTGGTTGGACGTGGTATAATATCCTTCAAATGTATCTGTGTCTCTAGTAACAGATCGTCACTTTTCGTGAAAGGAAATCCTTCTGCGAAGTTTATGTACCACATTCCTGCTATGCTTTCACAAGTGAATAAACATTGAGCCTGACACTAAATCTTGAGTCCAGCAAGTAAGACATGGTGGCCAAACTGTGGAACAAAGACTGTTTCCCAGCGTTGGGAATGTGGAAATTATCGCAAACAGCGTGAGGAACAGAAGAGGGTACAGGATTACCGTTCTCATCCCTGGAACACAGCCCTTTCAGCGGATGCTTATGAGATTAAGGGTTCATTCAGGGTTTCTTTCATCTTTGTTTGGATCCAGGAGAGACACTTCATCACATCGGCAGCTTGTAGCATTGCAAGGATGCTACCAGCATGGAAGCCAGAAAGAAAGAGGAGCACAGGGGGATCTGCTGACAGAAATAGAACTTTCTAGATTATACCCTAGAGAGTCACCTCCAACCAATGTTCACCTAATAACAGAAGTCCAGCTATTGAATTTATGAGTTAATCCCCCGATGCGTACAGGATCAGCTTGAGCCAACGCTTTGCGGAGCCGTGTTCGAGTGCATGAGATTTGGAGGGAACATTCTAGAAACCAGAACTGTAACAAGGAATTCCCTCCGAACTTAAATAAAATGGAGCTGTTATTATTTGATCCTGTAATCATCTTCCTACTGGGTATATAGTTAAAGGAAATTCAATCAGCATGCAAAGGGGGTAACTTCATGGCCAAGTCCCAGAGGGCTTAGGACTGTTCAAGAAATGGCAGAAAAGGTAAGTATCCAACAGATCACAAATGGTAAAAATAAGACAACACCAAAGCAGACCCTGAGGGCCATATGCCCAAAGAAATATTATCCAGTCATAGGAAAAGATAGGATTATTCTCTTTTTTATATTAATTTTATTGAGAAAGAAGTAGCAGTGAGACAGCTTAAAAACAGGTTAGTAGGACACTTATAATAATAGGATTATGCTCTTCAAGATAGAATTATAGGATTTTAATCAAATAGGTCACAGTAGGGGCAAAACCATCCACCTATATATACAAGATGAGAAGCCAATAGCAAAGCTAATGTCGTATCAGTTATTACTATATTATCTTTAAAAACTCTTTTATGTTAATAAAAGAAAGTTAGAGGGGACACAGAGAGATAGCTCAGGAGAATAAGCACCTGCCTGGCAAGCATAGGGTCCTGAGTTCAATCCTGGGTACCACAGGGGGAGAAAAAAAAAGAGAGAAAATGAAAATTAAAGTCAAGAATAAAAATTTAAGATTTATTCAAATCATGTATTAATATTCAATCATATGTCACATCTTGCATAATTCTATCTGTTAATCTGAGCAACAGATTTGGCAATCATATTAGGTAATACTCCCATCACTGTAAATCAGCTATTCTTGTTTTGAAATTCTGTAACGTGTGCATTGTTGTAGGTTACCCTGTTTCTGTCTTTGGTTTTATTTTTCTTGTTCTTGTTTTTAATAGAGAATAAGAGAAAAATGAAGAAAATAAGAGAAAAATGAAGAAATAGAGAGAAAAATAAGAGAAAAATGAAGAAAAGATTAGTACTATGGTAGTTTCTTCTCATACAAGGCATCTAACAAAGCCTATCTCAAAAAAGGTGAAAGCGTAAAGGTGTTTAAGAGATATTTGGAGAAAGAAACTGAAAGAAAGAAGGTTAGTTAGTGGGTATCCAGTCAAATTAAAAATAAAGATCTAGATGGAAGTTGGATAGAAGGGTCATGATATGTAAAAATAATCCACTTTATAATTTTTAAACTAAAGGCGTTTGATATTTTTACTGCAAAAAATCATAAATGCTTGTGGAGATAAATTAAGCTGCTCTAAGCATGACCCATTGAGCTTATTATTAAAACATTCCTGAGAAATATATACCAGAATTACGTTAGTAATAATCAAAAAATAATTATAAAACTGGAATTAAAAGTAGGAAAATATGTGTAACTACATTCACAAATGGTACCCATTCTTTTTCCTGTTGTTGTCTGAGCTCCTAGTGGAGCCATAAAGATAGAAATGAAATTGAAACTCATCTCCTTCCTGAGTTGAAGGCTGAAACAGTCTGACTCTGATAAATCTCTTAGAATTTCTACAAAACAGTATTCTCTTTACCAGTCAGAACCTACAAATACATTTAAAGCTACATTTCTTTAAATTCTGTGTCTCTTATGAGTCTATATATCCCTTCTAGAAGAGAAGCTCTTTGAATTCCATTTTATATTGGTAAATGTAAATTGTCTCTAATCAGAAAATTCCAAGCATACACTGATTTTCGCGCTTAAAAAAGATGTACACGGAACAGTCAAGTGTGTTTTATTCAATGAAGTCTGCCGCGAAAATGCAACTTTCAATAGAATCAAAAGAAAATGGTAGGAAAGTGCTCATTTCTGATTTCTCAAGGGAAGAAGATTTAAGAGCTCTTTGAATTACAATATAAAATGTGCTATTATTAGTTTTTTTTTCTTAAAGGAAAGTACAAGGAAATGTCAAAACAAGCTTTTGGAGTATGTGTGGAGAAGGCTTCTAAAGTAGACGCAGATGTGTCGCATGTGATTAAAAAGCAAAATAATTTCAATACAACATCCTGTCCCAGGCGTAAGGCTTGAAAGGGTGGTTTCTGTGGATTATCTGCTGTCGGAAGTTTGAAAAAGAACACTTTGGTATCATTTCCGTGAACATACTCCTCTACATGTAATGCTTGCATTACGTAGGAAATAGGGAGAATTTCAGAGAAGGATCGCTTAGTTGTTCTTCATTCTCCACCTCCTGTTGCCTAAATTCCAACAGTCGATTTTGAGGGGTAGGGGTGTGATTCCCTGCAAGATGGACTTGCTATTTTCAGGGGTCTGTGGGCAGGGACAGCAAGATGAAAGGGCTTTTGGATTGCGTGGATTTTAAATGTCAAAATGGACCGAACTATAGCAGAACATTCTTGGTCACCGATACCTCTGGGCAAAGAATGAGAGTTTCAAAGGTTTTGACAACTATTTTTTTTCCTCCTTGGCAAAAGGGCAGAAAAATCCAGGTTTTTTTTTTTTTTTCTTTTTTCTTTTCACCTACATGCTGTAATCCATTTGTTTAGCAGATTAACTGTGCCTCGTCCGGAGTTGCCTGGCAGTTGAGCACACATAGATCCTTTCCACACGAAGTGCAAAATACAGTGTGAGCTCAAATTTTAAAAATTGCTGTGGAAACTTCTAAGTTACACAATGCTCACTACTTACTTTTATCAACAACCAATTAATAGATAAATAAACAAGCAAATACAAATATAAATACTTGAATATATACCAACTGATTGAAATCACCACTCATGTTGGAATATCTTCTTTCAGCCCTGCTGATAAGGAAAAGAAAATGTGTCTAAAGTTTTTCAGTAACAAATAATTCTGAACAAGAGCTCAACACCAGGTACCTAAAAGCCTAACTTGCAAGTTTCTCAGACTTCATAAACACATCCAGAAAATTTTAAATCAAACATGCTTTAATTTTTTTTGCTGTTACATGTAAAAATTGTAGGCATGGACGTGGCATAGTTTCATAAGTTAATACATGGACACATTGTGGAATGAGCCAATGAGGGTCGTTTGAGGGACTGGAGAGATATCTCAGAAGTCTAAGCGTCTGTCTGCCAAGTGCAAGGACCCGGGTTCGATCCCCAGTACTGCAGTCCGTGGATGGGAATGTTAGTCTGGTTAATGGTACTCTGGCTAGGAATACAGAAGCTAGTGCTCTGGAGTAGGAAATGGTGTGGTGTGTGGGACCAGGGCTCGAACCCAGGTCCTTGTGCTTGACAGGCAGACGCTTAGGCTGCCGAGCTATCTCCCCAACCCCTATCCTACGAAAACTTCTAAGCCACACAATGCTCACTTACTACTTTTATTAATTAAGAGTTTATTAATTAACTTAAACTTTTATTAATTTTAGTTAGTAGCTTAACTAAATGCATGGATCACAGAAGGATCAAATTTCCCGTAGGATGTTCTAGCTCCAGTAAATTTTACAAAATGTGTTTGTAGCATGTACAAAAGAAATGGCACCAAACATAGATAAATGTCTATGAAAGCAACTGTGAGTCGAGAAGGATCCATTAATTTTATGAGGCCAGCATAAGATTCATCCACAAGGTGGACAAAAGTATCAACGCACTATGACACACATGGACATAAAAATTCGTATTCCTTCCTTTCTTTTCTTTTTTTTCTTTCTTTTTTTTTTTTTTTTTTTTTTTTTGCCGTACCTGGAAGTGAACTCAGGCCCCTGTGCTTACCAGGGAAGCACTTATTCTACCCAGCTATCTCCCTGGGCCCAGAAATTCGCATTCCAATATATCCCACATCATCTTCTTCCTCTAGGGCCCTGAAGAGAATTTAGTACTCTCAGAAGTTCGGCATAAATTCTACATGATAGAGTTCTACACATTTCTGTAAATACACAACACACTATCTTATTGTGAACTTTGTTTCATATACACATATAAATTAGGAAGGATACTTACATCTATAAAACATGAGAATTAAACTAAAAATGGACTCATTGTTATATTCAAGTGACGATTTTTGTAGATGAACAATGCATTTGCGGAGATCTCATGCATTATTTAAATTTCTTATATTTGCCAATTTGCATGTAGCATAACCTCCAACTTATCTGCCTTTTTGCTACTTTTTCAGCATCTTGTCCCCCACTTTTTTTGTAATTTACAGACAGCAAGCTGTCAAAACTATTTTTATG
>NW_004525021.1:347915-351730 GCF_000260255.1 Octodon degus
CCTCCTCTTCTTCTTCTTCTTCTTCTTCTTCTTCTTCTTCTTCTTCTTCTTCTTCTTCTTCTTCTTCTTCTTCTTCTTCTTCTTCTTCTTCTGCCTCAGCCTCCAGAAAGCTGGCATTACAGGTGTGCGCCACCATGCCCAAATAAAACCATTTCTTTTTTACACACATTTGGATGTGTACACTTCTGCATTACACATTTTAAAAATATAATGCAACAGGAGACCATATTCCTAAGTGAAATTAACCATGCTGCTTTGCGTCAGCATCATGTGGTCTCCTTAGTGAGAGAAACTGAAAAAAGAAATAAGATAAAAAATAGAAAGAGTTGTTCTAATAGTGCTTGTAGACAGGCTATCATGCCCACATCTGGCACAATGAATAACCACTAAGACAACAATATGCAATGCATCAATTATTGAAACTATCCTACTAATTGGTTTTGAAACTGGCTCATTGCTATTTGTTGCTCAATAAAATTATTTTTTTAAAAAAGGGTGCAGAGCCTCATGATGCACTTCACGTGGACCTTGAAATCACTTTGTAGCTCAGGCAGGTCTGGAACTTGCAATGACTCTCCTGCCTCAGCTGTAAGTTAGTGTATTGTGTATTTATGGAAAAAAATGCACAACTGTATGGAGTAGAATTTATGCCAATCCTCTGAGGGCACTGACAACAGGTAGTGCATAGATGATGGGGCAAATTTGCATGGCTGTATCTGGTCGTCAAACAACAACTTTGACGATAACAGTAAGAAGTAAAATCACCATTGTTAATTTCCAATCACCTTGTTTTGACGTTTTGCATCACTTTTGTTTTACTATTTTATTCCTTTTGAACAGGCTTCCAAAGTGGTACTCAACATTACTGAGTATAAATTCAGAGAGTAAGATTAATTTTAATGATTTTTTTTTGATACAGGGATCTTTCCAGATTCAGAGAAGGGCAAAAAACACCACTACCAATATTAAGTGTATGTTATTGGGTAAAAGTAGAACATGTAAGGTAGAAATAGAAGAAAAAATGAACAGACACTGAACCAAGGAACTCAAGAACCTGAAATTAAAAAAAATCAAAATGAGAGAGAGAGAGAGAGAAAGAGAGAGAGAGAGAGAGAGAGAGAGAGACAGACAGACAGACAGACAGACAGACAGAGAGACAGAGAGAGACAGAGAGAGAGACAGAGAGAGAGACAGAGAGAGAGAGAGGCTTTCCTTTTGAAAGCTGACTTATTGTACATTTCAATGGTCCTATACGTAGTCCTCTTCCAACTATTTTGAAAGGATGTAAACAGACTGGCGAGGGCATCAAGGACTTCCACAGATATGGCAGGGAGATGGGACTTCTGTACACATTTGTGTGGGATTGCATTTCTTCTCAGCAGAACATTCCAGGACTGCGTGAAATCAGCAAGATTCGACTTCAGGTTGTGGGTGCTGCCCGGTTTACTGCACAGTGCTCCTCAGCTTCTTTCTTTTCTCTGAAAAATAATCTCAAATCCAGCCAGCCGCGGTGGTGCACACCTGTAATTCGAGCCACAGGAGGCTGAGGCGGGAGGATCTCTGCAAGTTCCGGAGAAGCCTGGGCTACGGTGTGAGCTCACGGTCACCCCGAGCTGCATGTGAGGCTCTGCCACAGGAAGACAAAAATGTTAAACAAATGACTCTGGTCTGTTGTGTTAACCAAAATTATCTCCATTCTTCTTTTGGAAATGTCTCTCTTTGGAAAAAGAATATACTTGGCTAAAGACCAAAAACCCATGAATATTTGAGGAGCATTTTTACATATCTAAAGAATAACAGAGCTCCACGGTATCAGCATTAAAGAGAATCTACATGCAGGTACTTACATTGAAACCCATCTTGAAAAGAAAAGTCTAAACCCATGCTATTAAAAATCTGTGCTTCTTAATTTGGAGTCAATAATGTCATTGGAGAGTTTCTTTAAAGCCGACAATTCCAAGCCCATACTAAGAAATTCTCTTTGGAACTAGGGGCACCTTCCGTTACAGCAAGTGCATTACACAGGTTTTACAAGATTGCTTCTCACAAATTAGTGCTGTGTTCATTTGGCACCTCTAAGAGTACAGACACAGAGAAATGGGCCAAAGCCCAGGAAGACATGGGGACGGATTGTCTGCTAGTGTGTAACTATTTTAGTTGTAGTTCTCTATAGGTAATATTTCTAGGATCTCAGAGGTAGAAAATAACTGTGACGTGGAGTTGGTGTTTGGAATGGAAGAAACTATTCACAGACCCTAAAGTTGTTCATATGACAAGACTATGAGGAACTGAAATTGATTAGAAGGAGGGAAATTCACTCAATTAAAACTTGGCAAAAGAATTGATAGTGTATTTCTCAGAGAAACACACAAATGACCAGCGAGCATAGGTCAGGGCTTGTGCCTCGATTTCTCCTCCTGACCAGGCCTGGTGTTGTATGCAGTGATTGTTAGAGCTGGCGCAAAGACAGGTGCATGTTCCTGGCCTCACAGGCATGTACAGCTTGGTCCAGGATGCGATGCTTCGATTCAGGCTGCCCTGTCCTGGGTGTGAGGGCTATCCAGCCTAAAGGAGGGCAGCCCGGATAAGACGTGGCAAGCAGAAAGAGAGTCACTGCCTGTCCCTTGCTACTCGGGCTTGCCACCTTCTGCCCTCCCTGCTTTGCCGAGGACTGTTTCAGCTCTCAGGCGCCCCTCTGCCTTGCCTGGAGCCAGCCAACTACAAACCAAGAGCTCTACCCTTGGTGAGCGCACCGGACCTCCCTTAGCTTTGGGAGCTTTTAAAAATTATTGTTACTTGGGCAAGGAGAAAATGTAGCTAAGAGAATATATTAAGAAATTAATTCTGCGTAATTAAACATTAAACAAATGCATACGAAAAAAACAAGCAGCTATCGTACCTTAAAACTGTCAAGGTGGTTATTACCAGGAAGGCAAACAGTAACGGGTATTGCAGATAATAGCCAGTAAACGAGCTCATGCACTGATGGGAAAGTAAATGAATGAAATTATTATGCAAAGCAGAATGGTGGTGCCTCAAAGTACTTATGCAAGGCCGGGGAGATAGCTCAGTAGAATAAGCCCTTGCCTGGCAAGCTGAGGGTGCTGAGTTCCATCCCCAGTATCACACACAAAAAACCCACTTGTGTGTATGTGTAAAGATTTGTCATAAGTTCTTACAACGCACTCTGGGTTTCTATCCCAAAGCAAGTACTTTCGGTGCATAAGATGCACCGATGTTTTTAGGTTCTTGTAGGTTTTCTTATGTTATCTGCAACATAGAACCAACCTGTGTACTCAACAACAGAAGAACAGATAAAGGGAATGTGTGTCTACATCCATTCTGGGATTCTATCCAGTTATAAAAATGCTGAGGGCTTGTGTCTCTGACGACGTAGTTCAAAGATTCAACAATAAAATTTAAGGAAAATCTACAGTATTTAACAAGATTATAGGACATCACGATGACTATAGTTAGCATTTATGTACTCGTGAACCATGTGTTCACAATAACAACATAAATAAATGTATCAGATAATCTTCTCTTTAATTCCCCAGTGTTAATCATTTAATCTTATAGATATAGCTATAGTACAGTTTATATGTATTTTTCTTTACTTCTAAATTAATTTAAATTAATGAGAGAGAGACAGAGAGAGAGAGAGAAAGAGAGAGAGACAGACAGAGAGAGAGAGAGAGAGAGAGAGAGAGAGAGAGAGAGATTTATCTTCAGGATATGGTACCTGTGCATGATTCTTTTTCTTGATTCATTTTCCATCATACACATGAGCTTTCATGGAAACTCAAAAATACATT
>NW_004525021.1:352475-353908 GCF_000260255.1 Octodon degus
ATTATTATTATTAATTATTATTATTATTTGTAGCAGAGATTGAACTCTGGACCTTGAGCTTGCCATAGAGGTACCCGTGCCACTGAGTTATCTTCCCTAGGAGTATAAACTAGTAAAAAAGAAGAGTTACAAACAATACAATATGTCATTAAAGAAAGTAGTAGGAATTCAACAATGGTCAGTGTATTGCATGATCCTATCTTCAAATCAGTTGCTTAGGTTACTAGATGTAACCCTGAAAAATTGGTTTAAAGCAACAACAGAAGTTACGGGAAATTAAAACTACAAAAGAAAAAGGCAATACGTGTTATACAGTGGATAGTGTGAAAGGGAGTCTGTTCATTTGCCAGTCAAGCTGCACCAGGAGTCAGAGATCTTCAAAAGCTTTCCTTGATAAGTTGCTACAACACCAAACAAATATAAGAATATGAGTCAAAAACAACAGCAAAGGTCACTGGGCTGCTACTGTGCCCTGCAAAACACCCCGGTGCTCAACAACTGGGTAAAATCTGCTTTTTTCTCTGAAAGCACTGCACTTCCACAGCACGCCTGGCACCTTTTCTTCCTTTTTTTTTTTTTTTTTGAGGAACCAGGTATTGAACTCAGGCCCTTGTGGTTGCCAGGGAAACACTTATTCCACTGAGCCGTCTTCTCAACTTCACCTTTTCTTGCTTTGACTCCGAGAAAATGGGTACAAGGAGTGGACAGGGAGAGAAAGCCTCACTCCGAGAAAGCCTGTGGGATAAAACAGTGAATCTGTATTTTTGAAACACGTTCATTCCAACAAGGTCATAGTGAATGTCAATGGTCTGGTGCTTCAGTAAAGACTGTTAAAGAAAGAGGGAGGAGGAGGAAGAACTGTCTGAGAGAGATTGTGGCAAGAACTGGAACCCTGCCTGAAATTAACAGGATGTCACAAACCCAAGTCTTCCAAGGTGGGAACGATTCCACTCAAAGGCAAAATGAAGTAGTAGCTATTTTTCAGGACAGTTATGGGGTAGAGCACTCTGCATCCTGCTAAATCTCACGTTATTTTTTCACAATGAAATTATCTGACCTTCACTTTCTCTACCTCTTTTATGTAACATGCGACAAAATGTAAGTCAGGCAATGAAAAAGCCAAGCAGTGGTCACAAGAAAATCTAACTTCTGGAGAAGATGCAGCAATATTGTGTCAGTGCGTGGGAAACAGCTCCAGTTTTCTGGACGCATTTGGTGGTAATAAGAATTTTCAGAAGAAAAGATGCTGGAAGAAATGTGCAACCATATTTTCAATTGATCTAGAAACATACACCAGGCCTAGAGTACAGTTGCCTCCTCATGTATCACAGAAGTAGAAGAAAAAGGGCCAGAGAGACAGCTCAGTAGAATAAGCACTTGCCTGGCAAGCGCAGAGTCCTGAGTTCAATCCTCAGTACCACAAAATAAATAAA
>NW_004525021.1:355018-361598 GCF_000260255.1 Octodon degus
TGGTATAGATGCAGGGAACATTTGTCTAGGTGAGACGTCTAAGGCCTATATAGGTAAGATGTCCCAACCAGGGGGTGCTTTAGTTCTAGGAAGTGTAAGAATATTCCCTACATAAAGTTAGAGGACTAATGCAGGCATGGTAGATGTGAATTTTCCACTTAATCTTCTGTGTAAACAATGGGGATATAAAAGAAGATACTATAAACATAATATCCTATGAATTATGTACTCTTTAATGTGCCCAAAGTGCCAGTCTTGTTGCCAATCTAAACTTTTCTGTGTATTAATCTCATGAATAGGGTAATAAAATGTCATGCTCACACCTCCATTGCCAATGAAGACACAGAAGGATTGAAGATCGCTGGAAGAGGGATTGGCTTGGTACAAGTCAGGCCACCAGAGCCGTCCTATAAAAGGGGTTTCCTCTCAGACGCCTTTCAGAATCTCTCTGCATCTAATTCTCTGCTGAAGAGGAGAGAGGACTGCAGCACCATGAGGTTCCTCTGGCTGGCTCTTGCGGTCGGGCTCACTTGTGCTGAGACCTTGGATTCCTCAGAGGTAGTACACAGAGGAGAACCTCAGGAGAGGGCTCTGCGTGTGATGGAGTGTGTGTGTGTGTGTGTGTGATTTCCATCTTCATGTCCTGAAGCTAAGTCAGAATCCATGATTGTGTGGTTCCATGTAAATTTATGCTCTTAAAACAATCTTTTAAAACTAGTTTTTATTTTTATTTTTTATTTACTTTATTTTATTTTATTTTTAGAGGAATTGGGGATTGAACTCAGGACCCTTGCATTTGCCATGGAAGCGCCCCCGTTTTTTATTTTTAAAGAGAGTACAAAATGGAATGAAACAGAAAAAAATGCAAAGGGTTCAGAGTTTCACTACATAAAATAACAAATGTATTTCATGGTATGTGTCGCAGTGTGTAATGTTATCTTCAAATTAGTTTTTTGGACTGTGAGATGTGCGCATGCACACTTAGAAGAAGAAAGGGAGAAGTACATGAGAAAGGAATAAGAGAAAAGAAGGGAAAGGATTTAAAGAACATAAGATACATGAAGTATTTTTTTACTGTATTTTAGGGAAGGGTCTACAGGGTGTTCAGGGTCTCACTGCTAGATCCGACTCGTCGAGGTCAGCCTGTTGACAACTTCCCAAGTGCTGGGATTACGGGCTCCTGTCACCATGCCCAGTCTCAATTGCCATCTCAGCGCGCCCCGGGGGCGAGCTGGCATGGCCCAGATTAAGGATTAAGTGCTTCTTTGCATAGACAAGCAGAAATCAACAGTACCACAATCTACTTGTGTGAGAATCTGAAAGAGGAAATAAAATCTGAAGGGTAGAGTAGACAGAGGGAAACACAGAATGGTCATGTTCAAAGGGAAGGAACTACTGAGCTGAGGAGAAGGGCAGGAGAGGGGGTGGGGGAAAGAGATGTAACTATGGATGAAAGCCTGACAGTTCAGTCAAACTGAGTTCCGGTCTTCCAAATCATCTATATTGTCTATTGGATTAATCTCCCTAATCTATTTTTTTTTTTTTTGCAGAACCGGGGATTGAACTCAGGCCCTTGCGCTTGCCAGAGAAGCATTTATTCCCGTGAGCCATCTCCCCAGCCCCTATAATCTATTTTCTATCAGATTAATCTCTCTAATCTGTTTAAAAAGCAAAAGGTACGCAAGCACATACCAGGCGAACTCTGTAGCTTTATTTGGATACCAAAACCTTTTTGTTTTGGGGGTATGTAAACAAAATAAACAAACAAAAAAAAACCACAACAAATAAAAAAAAGAAAAAGTAAAAGAAAAATTGTGGCACCCAAATGGAAGCGCAGAGTTTCCCTGGTATTTGCTTGAACAGCTTTAGCTATTGAGAAGTCTGCAAGGGCAGGAGGCCTCGGGGACCCCGAATCCTAGCGCAGCATCCTGCAGGTTGGATGCACGAGGACCATGACGTCTGCGAGCTCAGAGAAAGAACGAATCCAATTTTCCGACGGGGTCTTTGCTTTCTAGATTAACGGGAAGTGGTGCACCATCCTCATCACCGCGGATAACTTGGAGAAGATCCAAGAGGGTGGAGACCTGAGACCCTACTTTCGCAGTGTGCAGTGTTTGGAAGCTTGCAAGAAGCTTGCCTTCGTGCTGTACATAAGGTAAGCCAAGTGCACCCCGAGATCCAGTTAAAACGTCGCCCACCTGCAGGTGCGTGGCTCATACCTGCAGGGAGAGCGAACGCGACGTAAACTCAAGGCCATCTCTAACTTCGAGCTACCTCTGTGAGGTTTCACTCCTCAGATGGGAATATCACGTGGGCCGGCAGCTGTAGCTCTGCTTGCAATGTCAACGCACTGGTCAGCCCCTCCGAGAGTCTGTGTGTCCACTTAGACGTTTCTGTTTATGTATTGGAATCCTTTTATTGAGTAATTGTCATAAAAATAAAAATGGAAGAGCTTAAAGGAACTCCAGTAGCAGTACCACTGGCAGCATTTATAGCAAAGCCAGAGAAATGCTTTTCAGGACCTTAAATACACTTGGGGTGAAACGGACAGCAACAAGCCTGCCTGTGATTTACGACTATGCAATTGCAAGCCAACAGTGGCTGTGTGGTAAGGAGTGAAGACCTTTCTGGTTGTCTCTATTGAGGCTGAGATCTAAGGGAATAAAAGAGGTGTAACACCAAACGCAGGTCAAAATCACACAAAGCACCAAGTCAGGCTTGAGAGAATTACAGAGTCCATCCACCGATAATCCCCAGGTGGGCACCTCAGGACTGTGATCCTGAGCACTCCGTGGAATGTGAAAGAAGGTCTTATTTCAAGCTCCTCCAAAGCGCTGCAAGTCCCACGGGCCTTGAAAATGAAGGACGAGGGGTGTGAGGAATAATCCTTGTGTTTTGGACTTTGTGTTTCAGGAAGAATGGAGAATGCTTCAAGTTCACAAGTGTGGCTAAGCTAAGTTTTGACAATGAATATGTGTCACTTTGTAAGTACCTGACCCAGTGCCCAGCTTGCAGAACTCAGACTGGTCCAGAACAGAGATGGTCCAATTTCATGCCTGTAGCTCCACCCACATATGCCTTAGTCTGAGTTCAAGACCAAGGTCCCCTCCTAAGTAGGAAGGCCACCTTGGAAAAGCTGCTGAAACAGATAGGCAGGTGATCACCACGTCACACAATGCCAGGGTAAACTGTCTCCTTAGATACGGGCATGGGAAGCCCCTAAGACACCAGGGAGCACAACTCAGAGAATGCCTGTGAGTTGAGATGGAAATATGGTGTTTATTTTCTTTAAAACTCTGCAGTGATAGGCAGATGGTCATACTGATCGATGTGCTCACAAACAGTGGAGAAGGGGTCCTTTTCCCCCAGCCGCACCCCCATTTGTGACGGGCTAATGTTTTGATGATAGTCGTAGCAGTACAATTTTTCATAGTTACATCTTGAAAACAAACCAGTTGCCCATCAACTGAGGAATGTAGGGAAATCTGTGCTATTTTTTATGCAACGGAATATTACTCCACTATAAGGAAAGACAAACTTGTGGCTTTTATGTGTAAATGGGTGCAACCATACATCATTCTCCTAACGTGAAATAAATCCTACTTAAATTTACAAACATCATATTATCTCTGTGGTGTAAGAAAATGAAAGAGGGTGGGCCAGCCAAACAGCTCAGCGGATTAAAGTGCCTTCAGGCAGACGCAGGGGCTGGGGGTTCGATCCGTGACAGCCCCGCCCCTGGGTGCCCTAAAACGGAGATTGAGACTGGGCATGGTGGCACACACCTGTAATCCCAGCTCTTGGGAGGCTGTGAACAGCTGGATCACTATGAGTGTGATCTACTAGTGAGACCCTGAACGCCCTGTAGACCCTTCCCTAAGATACAGAAAGAAAAGAAAAGAGGAAATAAGTTCCTAAAGGTACAATATATAGTGTGAAAGGAAAGAAACTGCTGAAGGGGGTTAGGGGAGGCCTGCAGGGTTCATTAGAAAAAGTAGGAACCCTTCATCTGTCATCTTTCCGTATATCTTGCACCAAGAATCTTGCCATTGCAACAGAGCATGTGCCCTGCCCTGCTCATGAATATGAATTTGGCCCCTGAAAATTTCCCCAAGGTGAGGAAGTAATTCGAAGAGCACAACCCTACTCCAGCAGCGTGCGACCCTGGCTGTAAAGCGTTATTGCACGTTGGTTAAATAGGTTATTATTGAAGAAAAGAAGGCCACTGCTATGTTCAGAATAAATCATGCCAAGTGAAACAGAAAAAAAATAAGTATATTCGATGTAAAATATTTCTCTTTCCGTCCTAGACTCAGGTACAAACCATCTCCAGATTCTTTATCAAAGGGATGGTATTATGATGTTTTATTATTGCAACGTGGATGAAGAGGGCAAGAAAACATGTGGGATTTTTGCTCTTGGTAAGTGCCGGGTCATTTTTCTCTTACACGGGAACACACATGCGTTAAGGCCATCTGTAGTCTGGGCATGGTAGGAGGTTTGGTTTCACATCATTTCCATGAATACATATATGTAGAAATGTGTTCGCACATGAGATTCTAATCTTTACCTTGGTGAGGTCAAGGAGCCTGAGACATTGTCTAACTAAATAAAGACATGCATTTTTTTCTGGGGCCCATGAAAATCATTTCCTCAAAATTATGACCCATATTTTATAGGCAGTGTATGACAAATAAGTATTGTAAGGAAGACCAAAAGTACTCGGTAGACATGGAGAGAAAGATCGGGAGTCCAAGCACCTGCCTGACAAGCTTAAGGACCCGAGTTCGATCCCTGGCAACCATGCCTTGCTGGTCCCTGAAACCTGGGTGCATCCACATGGCCCCAAAACTGGGTGTAGTGGTGCACGCCTGTAATCCCAGCTCTGGGGAGATTGAGACAGGGGGGTCACTAACTGTATAGCAAGTCCCTGACCCACCAAAAAATACAAATACAATAATAATCATAAAAAAATAAAAAAAAAATTATGAAAGGTATTCTGCCAGTGCCCAAACATGTTCTAGAAAGAAGCAGCTCCTATGATTCAGGTCCTCAAATGCAATGTTCCTCACGTTGCGCTGATTCTGACTGCTGGCAGCTTCACAGAGGTAGTCATGGATGCATTTGTCCTTGTTCTCATTTGGGACTCGAATTTCAGGTAGATGCGGGTGAACCCTGGCTTGAGGAAGATCAAAGCTTACTGTGTCTGATTCCCTGTTGCTCAGTGCCGAGAGGACAGAAATTAATAGAGTTGGGGGGTATTCACATCATTCTTCTCTTCATGGGTTAAGGTTCCAGTAAACCAGGGAAGGGATGAAGAAAGGGGAGAAAAATGAGGAGCTACAGTGTGCAGAGATTTACAGTTTTCTACTTCGTAACAACAAGGAGCAGCAAGCTATGCCTGCTTCCGGAGATTTTGCATGAGCAGGGGAGGTGGAGGTTCACAGCACGAGTGAATTTTGGGTCTGCAGCAGGCCTAAGAACTGGAAAGTGGTGGGAAGCTCCATCCCAGGTCTGCATTCTGGATTACAAAAGAAGAAAGCGTTAGAGCAGGATGCATCTTTTCAAGCGGGGGCAGAAATGTCCAAGCATCCAGTGACACCCACTCAGCATGTCCATGGGTGGCCTTCAAAACCAGGCAGTATCCAAACACTCATCTGTTGTGCTTATCACTCAGGGAAAGGAGAAAGGGGCAGTTTGACAGCAGAAGAGGAAAAGCACTTGGCCATGTTTTTGGAGCAGAAGGGAAATTCCAGCGAAAAATGTAGAACATCTTGCTGAAGCAGGTAGAGTCACCCTATTGTCTTCCACTGTACCAAAATGTATTTGGAAGGAAAACATAATGTCTGTAACCCTTTTATGTTGAATTACTAATCCCCAAGTTGTATTTTATTGAAATGATGCTGTCCAAAATTTTGATCTGTTGTAACGTTCCAGTGAGCTTGTGTCTTTCCTCACTCTTGTTTTTCAGACACCTGCCCAAAATAAAGACGATGCTTTGGTGAGTAGCAACGTGGTCTTTCCACACCTTGCTAGTTTCATGTTTATTTCTTCTCTTAGGCTATCTGACATACTAAATAGGCAAGTGTCCTTGGTTAAGTTAAGGCTGTGGTTTCTTTGTTAGGATATATTGTTATTCTATGTTTCGTTTCATTTCATTTCATTTCATTTTATATTATTTTGTACTGGCTTTGAACAAAGACCTTGTCTTGGCCAGTCTGGTCCATAAGCTGCTGAGCTAACTTTGTTTCTAGGAGAAAGGACATAACTTTTCATTATAGGGACAAAGCGAACAAATTTAAATACAACTTTTGCTCTGTGAGCTACAGATGCTCATGGTGAATTTCAACGTGAAGAATCTTGCAGTACCAAAATCTTAGGAATCTCTGTGTAAGATTGTAGAACACATTTGCAACATAGACTTTCACGGAATTGTCTGTAGTCTGTTGACCTGTTTATATTCCTTGGAGAATTTTAACATACCTCCTGGCATATGGCCGTGGAGACCTCAGGCATTGCTAGGAAAATATTCCAAGGCACACATGCCTAAGCATGGGTAGAGCTCTATGAGGGCACTAGT